>NC_091285.1:31215699-31515699 GCF_032444005.1 Ranitomeya imitator | reverse complement strand
GCTATCTCTGATTGTCCTAAGCGCACTAAGCGGTTCGCTAGGTCTGCCACCATTGGTACGGTACAGTCAAAATTTCTTCTGTCCGTTACCTTGATCTGCTCTTTGTCATCGTATTCTGTCATGGCATTTGTGGATTCAGGCGCTGCCCTGAATTTGATGGACTTGGAGTATGCTAAGCGTTGTGGGTTTCTCTTAGAGCCCTTGCAGTGTCCTATTCCATTGAGAGGAATTGATGCCACGCCTTTGGCCAAGAATAAGCCTCAATACTGGACCCAGCTGACCATGTGCATGGCTCCTGCACATCAGGAGGTTATTCGCTTTCTGGTGTTGCATAATCTGCATGATGTGGTCGTGTTGGGGTTGCCATGGCTACAAGCCCATAATCCAGTATTAGATTGGAAATCCATGTCGGTGTCCAGCTGGGGTTGTCAGGGGGTACATGGTGATGTTCCATTTCTGTCAATTTCGTCATCCACCCCTTCTGAGGTTCCAGAGTTCTTGTCTGATTACCGGGATGTATTTGATGAGCCCAAGTCCGATGCCCTACCTCCGCATAGGGATTGTGATTGTGCTATCAATTTGATTCCTGGTAGTAAATTCCCTAAAGGTCGACTGTTTAATTTATCCGTGCCTGGGCACGCCGCTATGCGCAGTTATGTGAAGGAATCCCTGGAGAAGGGGCATAGTCGCCCGTCATCGTCACCATTAGGAGCAGGGTTGTTTTTTGTAGCCAAGAAGGATGGTTCGCTGAGACCTTGTATAGATTACCGCCTTCTAAATAAGATCACAGTTAAATTTCAGTACCCCTTGCCATTGTTATCTGATTTGTTTGCTCGGATTAAGGGGGCTAGTTGGTTCACCAAGATAGATCTTCGTGGTGCGTATAATCTGGTGCGAATCAGGCGAGGAGATGAATGGAAAACTGCATTTAATACGCCCGAGGGTCATTTTGAGTATCTAGTGTTGCCATTCGGACTTGCCAATGCTCCATCAGTGTTTCAGTCTTTTATGCATGACATCTTCCGAGAGTACCTGGATAAATTCCTGATTGTGTACTTGGATGACATTTTGATCTTCTCGGATGATTGGGAGTCTCATGTGAAGCAGGTCAGAACAGTTTTTCAGGTCCTGCGTGCTAATTCTTTGTTTGTGAAGGGATCAAAGTGTCTCTTTGGTGTGCAGAAGGTTTCATTTTTGGGGTTCATCTTTTCCCCTTCTACTATCGAGATGGATCCTGTTAAGGTCCAAGCCATCCATGATTGGACTCAGCCGACATCTCTGAAAAGTCTGCAAAAGTTCCTGGGCTTTGCTAATTTTTATCGTCGCTTCATCTGCAATTTTTCTAGTATTGCCAAACCATTGACCGATTTGACCAAGAAGGGTGCTGATTTGGTCAATTGGTCTTCTGCTGCTGTGGAAACTTTTCAAGACTTGAAGCGTCGTTTTTCTTCTGCCCCTGTGTTGTGTCAACCAGATGTTTCTCTTCCGTTCCAGGTCGAGGTTGATGCTTCTGAGATTGGAGCAGGGGCTGTTTTGTCGCAGAGAGGTTCTGATTGCTCAGTGATGAAACCGTGCGCCTTCTTTTCCAGGAAGTTTTCGCCTGCTGAGCGAAATTATGATGTGGGCAACCGAGAGTTGCTGGCCATGAAGTGGGCATTCGAGGAGTGGCGTCATTGGCTTGAAGGAGCTAAGCATCGCGTGGTGGTATTGACTGATCATAAGAACTTGACTTATCTTGAGTCTGCTAAGCGGTTGAATCCTAGACAGGCTCGTTGGTCGCTGTTTTTTGCCCGTTTTGACTTTGTGATTTCGTACCTTCCGGGCTCTAAAAATGTGAAGGCGGATGCTCTGTCTAGGAGTTTTGTGCCCGACTCTCCGGGTTTGTCTGAGCCGGCGGGTATCCTCAAGGAAGGAGTAATTGTGTCTGCCATCTCCCCTGATTTGCGGCGGGTGCTGCAAAAATTTCAGGCTAATAAACCTGATCGTTGTCCAGCGGAGAGACTGTTTGTCCCTGATAGGTGGACCAATAAAGTTATCTCTGTGGTTCATTGTTCGGTGTTGGCTGGTCATCCTGGAATCTTTGGTACCAGAGAGTTGGTGGCTAGATCCTTTTGGTGGCCGTCTCTGTCGCGGGATGTGCGTGTTTTTGTACAGTCCGGTGGGATTTGTGCTCGGGCTAAGCCAGTCCTGTGGGATTTGTGCTCGGGCTAAGCCCTGCTGTTCTCGTGCCAGTGGGTTGCTTTTGCCCTTGCCGATCCCGAAGAGGCCTTGGACACATATCTCTATGGATTTTATTTCTGATCTTCCCGTTTCTCAAAAGATGTCAGTCATTTGGGTGGTCTGTGATCGCTTCTCTAAGATGGTCCATCTGGTACCCTTGTCTAAATTGCCTTCCTCCTCTGATTTGGTGCCATTGTTCTTCCAGCATGTGGTTCGTTTACATGGCATTCCAGAGAATATCGTTTCTGACAGAGGTTCCCAGTTTGTTTCAAGGTTTTGGCGAGCCTTTTGTGGTAGGATGGGCATTGACTTGTCTTTTTCCTCGGCTTTCCATCCTCAGACTAATGGCCAGACCGAACGAACCAATCAGACCTTGGAAACATATCTGAGATGCTTTGTTTCTGCCGATCAGGATGACTGGGTGTCCTTTTTGCCTTTGGCTGAGTTCACCCTTAATAATCGTGCCAGCTCGGCTACCTTGGTTTCGCCATTTTTCTGCAATTCTGGGTTCCATCCTCGTTTCTCTTCAGGACAGGTTGAGTCTTCGGACTGTCCTGGTGTGGATACTGTGGTGGACAGGTTGCAGCAGATTTGGACTCATGTAGTGGACAATTTGACCTTGTCCCAGGGGAAGGCTCAACGTTTCGCTAATCGCAGACGCCGTGTGGGTCCCCAACTTCGTGTTGGGGATCTGGTTTGGTTATCTTCTCGTCATATTCCTATGAAGGTTTCCTCTCCTAAGTTTAAACCTCGTTTCATTGGTCCGTATAGGATTTATGAGGTTCTTAATCCTGTGTCTTTTCGTCTGACCCTTCCAGATTCTTTTTCCATACATAACGTATTCCATAGGTCATTGTTGCGGAGATACGTGGCACCTATGGTTCCATCTGTTGATCCTCCTGCCCCGGTTTTGGTGGAGGGGGAATTGGAGTATATTGTGGAGAAGATTTTGGATTCTTGTGTTTCTAGACGGAAACTCCAGTATCTGGTTAAATGGAAGGGTTATGCTCAGGAAGATAATTCCTGGGTTTTTGCCTCTGATGTCCATGCTCCCGATCTTGTTCGTGCCTTTCATGTGGCTCATCCTGGTCGGCCTGGGGGCTCTGGTGAGGGTTCAGTGACCCCTCCTCAAGGGGGGGGTACTGTTGTGAATTCTGTGGCAGAGCTCCCTCCTGTGGTCACAAGTGGTACTTCAGCTGATTCTCTCTGTGAGCTTCTGTTGGTGGAGGGAAGTGGTACTGCGGCTTCTGAGTTTCCTCCCTCAGGTGATCTGGTGAGGTCGTTAGGTGCTTCTCTACTTAACTCCACCTAATGCTTTGATCCTGGCTTCCTGTCAATGTTCCAGTGTTGGACTTGCTTTTCCCTGGATCGTTCCTGTGGCCTGCTGCTCTGCATAGCTAAGTTCTTCTTTGCTATTTGTTTGCTATTTTTTCTGTCCAGCTTGTCTAATTTGTTGCTGGAAGCTCTGGGACGCAAAGGGTGTACCTCCGTGCCATTAGTTCGGTACGGAGGGTCTTTTTGCCCCCTTTGCGTGGTTTTCTTTAGGGTTTTGTGTAGACCGCAAAGTTACCTTTTCTATCCTCGATCTGTTAAGAAAGTCGGGCCTCACTTTGCTGAATCTATTTCATCTCTACGTTTGTCTTTTCATCTTAACTCACAGTCATTATATGTGGGGGGCTGCCTTTTCCTTTAGGGTATTTCTCTGAGGCAAGGTAGGCTTATTTTCTATCTTCAGGCTAGTTAGTTTCTCAGGCTGTGCCGAGTTGCATAGGCAGAGTTAGGCGCAATCCACGGCTGCCTCTAGTGTTGTTTGGAGAGGATTAGGGATTGCGGTCTGCAGAGTTCCCACGTCTCAGAGCTCGTTCTATGATTTCGGGTTATTGTCAGATCACTGTATGTGCTCTGACCGCTATGTCCATTGTAGTACTGAATTGCCTTTCATAACAGGAGACCAAGATAACGGATAGCATGATCTAAACTGACAGAACCGCTTAGCTCACTGGTTGGTTGCAGCGCTGTCAGCTCTGCAAACAATACCAGCCAGCGTGAGTAGTGGTGGAGACTCAATACTGAGGAGAGTGAGTAAAACTCAGTTTATTTTTTAACTACTAGTGGAAAGGGAGCAACCTTTTTAGCAACTTGTCCATCCTTTGACCCCTAAATACATAGTATATTCATCGATACAATTAATACCTAAAAAAAACACCCCTTATTAAAATGCAATATAGCCAGAAATGTGCTCCAGAGATCTCTACATGACTCAGATATATCAAGAAGTGCCCACATTGGCAAAATCATATGGAAAATAATATTGATAAAAGTATTGGCTCAAACACAGTGGTAAATATTCATGTGGACCTATAGGAAATAAGCTATCATTATAAGGATTTATGTCTGCGCTAAATCTATTTACTTGGCATCTTTCCTTTTAATTGACTTCACCCTTTCAAAAATACAAAAGTTCAGTATTGACTCCGATAATTTACGGTCACATTTACGAGTCACTCAATAATGGATTTACATACAATTTATATCACAATGATCCCATTTATTCATGCAAAAGTGCTCTATTTATACAGTATACTTTTTATTATTATTTTTTTTTTTTTAATTCATTTATTTATTTGTTTGCAGACCATCCAGAAACTTACGAGAACAAAAATGGCTAAGTGGTCATTATATACCATATATTATTACAGGTTATCATTTATTAACATAGAGCTGGAATTTTCTTACAGTGGCTTAGTTATGAACATGGGAGGCTTCCAGCAAAAAAAAAATCTTCCCCTTAATTGTATGTTTCTCTTACCACAGGAATTCGCCTCTGAGGATTAATGCTGTGTAGAAATATCGTCCTCGTCCTCATTGACCTTGCACGGGAATACGGTGAACCTCGCGGGTTTCAGTGAAGGTGCTTTAGATTCTGTGAAAACAGAAAAGAAATGCCATCTACCAATGCAGGGGTATGCACATACACACTGTCTGCAGAACCCGCTGGCTTCGCTTCTTGGACTTTTGGCTGAGATCAAGTGTAGACTCTGCTGGTGTCAATCGGTTTGTCCTCACCAGCTAATGCAAAAGTTCAGGGTGTTCACCGGGAGGTTTACATGGTCACCCAGTTTGGTGACCCCAATCTCATGGATCAATGCCATGAGCTGGGTAGTCTGAGAGCCCAAGGTCCACAAGTGCCATAGGAGTGGTGACGTTGAACTCATTGGGTGATGGATCCCACTTGAGTTTCCCAGTAAACTTACACACGCTTCAAATTCTTACTTTTCAGCAGACCCATTATTTTGGACCCTTTGGCTAGGTTGGTACCAGTCAGTATTACACTATAAAAACTACATAATTTATTTTGACTATGTGTCAACCTTTTAACTTTTTAGGGTGGGTTCCCTCCAGATTGTTCTAAGGGGAAGTATGTATCCATGAGGTTCTACTCCTCCCTGCAAACCGGCTGTCCTCTTTTTGGTGGAGACTAAGCTCCTAGTTCTTCTGGGGTGGTAGCCACAAGCACGAACAACTTTCCCTAAACTTCGGTGAGGGGAGGCCATCGATCACTGACCTAGGGAAAGGTTTATTGGGGGCCCCTTTCCTTTCTTACGTTATTGTGCCACTGTTTCTGGGTGAAGAGAATGAAAAAAAAGGCCCCGAAACACACCCTGATCAAAAGTCTGCTTAATCCATTGGCTTTGGCGGAATCAGATAACCAGCTTATGTGTATTTGTGCAACACAACTCTTCCACATCAGATAATGTTGGGTTAGCGTAGGATTCATTCTGTTGAATTCTAATGTCCAATCCTTTTGCTCGGTGTAGAGATAAGCCGCTGTCGGACGCCATGCAATGTCCAAAGTGACTCCATCTGGGCTCTGGCTGGGTTACCTTAGTTTTTCGTAGAGTTCGAAGGGAACTAGGATGCGGTACTTAGCAGAGAGCACTCTATTTGTGCGAACCTAGCGGAATGAGTATAGCCAGCATTAGTTCGCAACTCAAGTCACATGGCCAACCATCGCAGTATTCCGATACTACATCACAACACAATCAAAGTGAATTTGGTCACGTTGGAAACCGCACACATGCCTTCTGAAATCATCCAAACCTGGATGTGGCCAAATTCACGATATTTTTGGCCATGCGTTTTATACCCAAAGGCTGCAAGATTTAATGCCACTGTGTAGAGGAATATCGATTATATTGTTATTGATAAGGTATTATATTACATCTCTACTCACACTTATAGGACCCTTTTTTAAAAAAATATATATATATGCCTCATACTATAGACAACTTGTTAGAGGCCTCTCACCCAGCCAAGAAGTCTCCTACTTTGCACTGACAAGGGGCAAAAACCCTGAAACAGTCACCCATAAATGGAGATTGTGGTCTGGCTTTATACCCTAAATTACCGTATATGACAAGGCTCACTAAAAGGTCGATATTGACTTATAGAATTGATACTGGCACCAGAGACCCTAAAGCCATGTGAATATTTAATTTTCCAGGAGAGCATTGCGTGACCCCTTAATATGCCAGCTTGGCACTCTCCACAAGGAGAAACTTTATCCTGTAGACCCGTCTATATCAGCGTAGAATAAAAGCTATGCCAATTAGAGATGACGGAATCTGCTGAGTTTTGCACTGAAATTTTACAAGAGAAATTATATTTTGATTGAAGTTACTAGACGCACATTGAATGTTCCTTATTTTAACCTGGGATCTTTCCAGACTTCAAACCATAATAAACGTAAAATTAAAACAAAAAAATGAATACCTCACTGTTCTTCTGTTCCACCATTCCAACTACCCGGCGCTGGTATCTGCTTGCTGCTCGTTCCCTTTTTACACTGTGCAGTTGGAGCGCCCCCAGACACAGGGCCACGACGTTTCGGTACCGGGCCTCTCTGGTTCGGTTCTGAGGCAGTCACGGTGGCTAGACCCGGTCCGCGACCCTGCTAAGGGGCGTCCAATGATAGTGATAGAGTACAGTCTGTCAGTAGTTCGTGACGCCACCTGTGGTGTTCGGTCAGGGCGACCGACGCTGCTGTGGGGTCCGCTGGGGTGATGGAATGGCAGCTGGATGATGTATACCTTCCCACAGGTGAAGTGTGTCCCCAGGGCTTCCCAGTAAGGTGGATGATGATGGTGTGAGGTGCAGGCAATAACGAGGACACAGGGTTGCAGTCTCTTTACCTTTTACTGAAGGCTTCAGTACACTCAGTCCAGAGCACGTTCAACCGGGCTATCAGAGACCGGCCGGTCCGATGGGCACATCCAGAGTTTCCCTCGCAGATGGAAATCGTTGCCTACCAATAGCGCCTGTGTGTTGTAGTCCTACCCTGCTGAGCATTCGGAATAGTCCTCACAACTGCTGTTCTCTTTCGTTCGTTCTCTACAGCTTTCTCTCTCTCTCTCGTTCTTTGGTTCCAGATGTTGCTAGTTTCTAACGTCCCCCAGATATGTTATGGCTAGGATGCCACCTGTTTGACGGGAAGGCTTGGAGGTCTTCCGGGACCCTAGAGACGCCCCTATCCCAATGTTGCCCAATATGTCTTCGTAGGTGTAGAAGGTAGACAGCCAACCTATAATCAACTGTCCAGCGGAATTTGAAGTAAGGCCTGAAGTCAGTTACTCCTACGGTGATCCGGCCACCGACTACGCGCCTCAGTAAGATGTTGCCTTCCTCTCTCGGCACGACTCTTACTGGCTCTCCTTTGTGCTGATCTCATTTACACTGTTCCACAATATTCTTCCCTCTTGTCTCCTTCTTAGGATACCGCCGCAAGGTGTGCAGGCGCGGTTCCGTAACGTTCTGTTCTGTCGCTAGGCACCTGCCAGGTTCCCACGCCTGACAGGGACCCCCCTGTGTCTTCTCCCCGCAACACCCCCTGCCACGGGATGTTGCCTGATTCCAACCCAGTCAGCTTCTGACTAACTTCCTCCCCAGCCCCTAGTTTTAACAGTGTAAGGAGTGGCCCAATAAATAAAGCCTTTTGCTCCCCCGAGTGGCAGGAGTATGAAGTGTAATGTGTTCTGGTGATACCTGGTCAGGAGAACTCGGGCCATCGGACGTACCGCTACTCACCTTGGGGCCATACTGCAACGACCAGGTCTCTGGGGCGCTGCACAATGACAGTGCGCTATATTTTCGGCTCATCTTTTCTGATCAGAGCCAGTGAGAGAGTGCATTGTCACTGTCCAGTGAGAAGAACGGTGCACAGTGACAAGAATCTACTGAGCATCCATCGAAATTGACAACTGACGCATGCTCAGTAGAACAGGGACGATCACTACCCCTGAAATGGAGGTCACTGATGATGCTTCGTTTCAGGAAGAGGGCAGAGGCTGTGGCAGTGACAGCAGCCTCTGCTGCCTGATGACAACTCATTTGAGTATCCCAGCATGCACTAAGGTTCTCAAATGAAGCGTCATCAAAGAGGAATTAGTAGAAAAAAATTAAGCAGTTAAATAGAGTAGTTTGGGAACGACAGGGAATTTTTAACTAAAGTATATGAGAAAAAAATTAGATTAGGACATTAAATAGATAAGAGATTTAGGATGAAAATAAAATTTGGCTTCAGACCACCTCTTTAAGTTCCCGGTTTTTGATGTTACAAACATTTCTGTACCTGTTAGATAAATTAGTTTTTTTTTTCAGTGTGTTTTTATCTTGTTTTTGACATTTCTGTTTTTGTCTCTTTTTGGTATGTCATATTTTAAATAAAGCTGCTTTGTTTTTGATACTTCCTGGTATTTGGCTTTGACAGAACTTTATTGATACAGTCATGTGCAGATTTTCTGCATCTAATGCAAGTCTATGGGGAAAATCCGCACAGAAAACTCAGCGTTTTTCAGGTATGGATAAAGAAAGAAATACGTGCAACACGGATGTCTGAATGAGGCTTAAAGGTACCGTTACACTAAGCGACTTACCAACGATCACGACCAGCGATACGACCTGGCCGTGATCGTTGGTAAGTCGTTGTGTGGTCGCTAAGTGCAGGGCCGTGCTTAGTAAACCGATGTTTACCCTGGTTACCATTGTAAAAGTAAAAAAAAACACTACATACTCACATTCTGATGTCTGTCACGTCCCCCGCCGTCAGCTTCCCTGCACTTTCTGTGTCAGCGCCGGCCGTAAAGCAGAGCACAGCGGTGACAGTCAGTGCAGGGAAGCTGACGGCGGGGGACGTGACAGACATCAGAATGTGAGTATGTAGTGGTTTTTTTTTTTACTTTTACAATGGTAACCAGGGTAAATATCGGGTTACTAAGCGTGGCCCTGCACTTAGTAACCCGATGTTTACCCTGGTTACAAGTGAGCACATTGCTGGATCGGCGTCACACACGCCGATCCAGCGATGACAGCGGGTGATCAGCAACCAAAAAAAGGTCCTGATCATTCCTCAGCGACCAACGATCTCCCAGCAGGGGCCTGATCGTTGGTCGCTGTCACACATAACGAGATCTTTAGCGGGATCGTTGCTACGTCACAAAAAGCGTGATGTTGCAACGATATCGTTAACGATATCGTTATGCGTGAAGGTACCTTTAGGGTATCCTCACACATTGCATATTCGGAGCAGATTTGCATGCAGAAAATCCTTAGAGTAATAAAGTAACAGATAAGTAGATAAGACTCCAACAAATCTCATCTACCCATTCCTGAAAAAAAGTTCTGCAGAGGAATTGGGATTTGTTGTCCATTTATTTGTTTGTAGTTTTTATTTAAATACCAAAAAAAAAGACAAAAAAAAACACTGCAGAAGAAAACTTAATAAGAATGCATGTAAAAAAATCAATAAATAAAAATGCAATTAAAAAAAAATAACCTTACCTAGCTATTTGGTAAAGAAATGCTGCTGAAAATGCACAGCATCGAAAATCCGCACCCTGGCAACTTTGCCTTCCAATATGGTCACGTTGCATATTTGCTGCAAAATTTTTGACGGAAACTTCTACAACGGTCTCGTTCATCTGAAAGCAACCACCACTTTCAGCAACAAAATCCGCAATTCACCCTTTGTGGAGAATTCACCCTTTGCAAATGAAAAAAGTGAAATTTTTCTGAAGATCTATGTCAAAATCGTGCAGAAATACGCAATGTATGAACTTACGCTGGTTCCGCGGTTAACCACTAAATGACTGAGATGGCGTGAGACTCTTATTAGATAATACACTGCAGATCCTTCAGGTTATAAAAATAATAATTAAAATCCCTGATCCAGCCCTGACTGCAGATTTGTTTGCCTCGCTGCTCCCTCTAGCGGCCTCTTCGTAGAATCTGGCATTGGCAGTGATGTCACTTCTAAGAAAGGCAGCTGCTAAAAGAGATTTTTCTTAAGATCCCTGAGAAGTGCCGTTAGTTAGTGGAGCAGCATGTCATCCCACCTACAGCTCAGCCTTCCTGACCATTTTCAGTCTGGCTCTACATCAGTTGCTTGCAGATGTCAATCTGTTCCAGGTGCAACCTTGCAAAGGACCTAGAAGACTCTTGAGAAGAAGAAGTTGGGCATGTCTTTCTGCCATGACAATTTGAACAACTTCACATTTCTCGTAGCCCTTCTTGAATCACTTTAAGGTGGCATTGATTGCTTTCAAGTTCCCATCATCCAAACTATGGAGGACTCAATGAAGACGCCTGGTGAGAACTCATCAATTCTGGAGACTTCACCATGGAGCAATATAAGTTCCATATCTGATAACTACACTGACACCAATGGGACTGAACCTATAGACTTTACCAGGGCTATGCTCGTTGGATTCACTCTTGGAGCCTTCATTTGTGTTGCCATAGTGGGCAACATCATGGTCATCATCTCTGTGGTCACCAACAGGCAACTGAGGATCCCAACCAACTACTTAATAGTTAATTTGGCCCTTGCTGACTTGTTCCTAAGCACCACAGTGCTACCCTTCTCTGCCACCCAAGAGATTGCCAACCGTTGGATCTTTGGCAAGATATTTTGTGACATCTGGGCTGCAATGGATGTTCTATGTTGTACAGCATCGATTTTCAGTCTTTGCGCCATTTCTATAGACAGATACATTGGGGTACGTTACTCTCTTCGGTACCCCATTATAGTGACCAGAAGGAGGGTCTTATTGGCTCTGTTGGGTGTCTGGATCTTGTCCATAGTGATCTCCATTGGACCATTACTGGGGTGGAAGCAGCAGACTGTTACTAATGAGACAGGGTGTGATATCACCACAGAAACGTTTTATGCCATCTTCTCCTCCTTGACTTCCTTCTACATCCCCTTGATTGTCATCCTGGTGATGTATTGCAGAGTCTACGTGGTGGCCAAGAGGATCACCAAGAATCTAGAAGCAGGTGTCATGAAAGAAAGCATGGACTCCAAGGAGCTGACTCTGAGAATCCACTGCAGGAACATGCACGATGGATCTCCGAACAGTAAAAGCAAAAGCCAACAGCCTCGCAGCTCCTTATCTGTAAAATTACTCAAGTTCTCCAGGGAGAAGAAGGCAGCCAAGACTTTGGGAATTGTGGTAGGCTTGTTCATCTTATGTTGGCTACCATTCTTCACCGCTTTGCCTTTAGGTAAGTTCCTTTGCTATTTTTGTTTTCATTTGTGGTAGTTGTGAGAACACTTGATTTCATAAATCTCCGTACAAATATCTTCAACTGGATTTTTTTCTTAAATTTTTACATTTCCGGCAATTCCGCGGGTTTCTTCAGACGTCAGTGATTTTTCCCGTATGCAAAAAAATTATCAGAGTTTCATTAGCATTTCAGATCAGATTTTCATCAGCGTTTGGTCAGTTTTTACCATCTGTTTCATCAGATTTTTTTTGGTTCAGACGAGCATGTAAAGATATTGTCCGAGTTTTCTTCCATGTTGTCATCCATGTGCAGCCATATAGCATCTGTTTTTTACATCTGTGTGGCATCTTTTTTGTCCTTCAACGTTTTTAAATGTATATGATCAAATACAGTTTTCTAGGTTTATAATTGCAATGTATCCCTAACAATTGGATGCAATACGGATGAGATCCGGAAATATTTCGCGCATTCATTGACTTGAATGGGCGAGATTCCTCCGCCGTACGGAAGAAAATAGTGCATTGAAGACCATTGGTCCCAGTTCTGTCCATGTGATGTCATTTTTTTCATGGACAGCACTCGGATTAAAAAAATGGAGTGCACAAGTGCTGTCTGATTTTTTTTTTTCCACGGACGCATAGACTTGCACTTAAGATTTTGATCAATACCGGACATGTCTTGACTGTCCGTGGCTTTGGAAAGATCACTAGGTCCATAAAAAAATCTGACATGTAAAGAACTCAATAGACTGTTCTAGGTTCGACTTTTAGCCATGGAACATGCAGGTAGAACTCATACACGAAAAACGGAGCCTGAATTAGCCCTAACGATAACTTTGGTAAGTTTGACCAAAGTTGGACTTGTCTTCGTGACTTTGTACAGATCGCTCTGTCCCAAAACTACACAGACGTATGAACAGTCCTATAGACTTTAGTATGTATTAATTAGTTCTATCCATGAAAAATTGATGTCTGAACGAGCCCTAGGGATCATATATGCTTAATATGTAATCTGAGGTTAAAAAACGTCTTCAACCAAAAGAACAGATTACTTATCGAGTTAATGATTGGCCTTTAAAATGATGAAGCATCTGCAAGAAACTGAATTTGTTCCGAGAAATTATGAACAGTTCTTCATAATGTCTAAGAATATTGTGTTCTGTTCGGGAATTTATTTGACACCCCAAAAATTTACATATACCTTTTTAACATACAAACTTAAGGCTATGTTCACAAAAAGGTTTTTGAGATGTTTTCTTGAGCCCAAAAAAAAAGAAGCAAAAATTGCCTAAAAAGATGTGAAAGACTTAATGTAGGGTTTATATTTTTAGTGTTTTTGTTTTGTTCCAACGCCTGGTCGAAAAAAAGAAAAAGCATGTCACTTCTTGGAAGCGGAACTTGATTGGATCCACTCCAAACTAGGCACGGTCAAATCAAAAAGCTGCAAGAAATACTTCAGGAAAATAAACTCTTGCAAAATGCTTCAAAACTGTTTTAGGAAAACAAAATTTTGAAAAATTCATCGTTTTTGAACGCCTAAAAAAACTTTGCCTGAACATAGGCTTAGGCATAATCATCAATAAAAGGGCTCATTCAGACGTCCGTTTTTTTGTCACCTATGAGAAAAATGATCCAAGTTTCATTAGTTTTTCTCAGACGGGAAACAAACAAACAAAAAGTTTCTCTATCTTTTCCGATCTAGGAGTCCGTGAAAAATGGATAGTACATGGATGGCATCTGAGTACGGTCCGATTTTTTTCACGGACCTATAGACTTGCACTCCCGATTTTGATCCAACAACCAGATCAATAATGAACGTGTCTTCACGGTTTTGCACAGATCGCTAGGTCCACAAAAAAAAAATCAGGAGTGTTAATAGCCCCATAGACTGTTCTAGGTTTGAGTTTTATCCATGAAAAACACGTCTAGAACTTGTACACAAAAAATGGACGTCTGCATGAGCCCTAACAGTAGGAGAACCTGTTTGAGATGTTGGGTGCAGTCTTCTAAGATCTTCACGGGATCATGTTAGTGCAGATTTTATGCGCAGATTTTCCGCTTGTAAAATCCACGACATTTCAATGTACCATTAAAGTGGATGAGTTTTAACTTAATCTGATCCACTTGCTGCTTTATTTTTTTGCTTTCTTGATGAGGAATCCGTGTGGAAATAGTGTTATTAAAAAACCGCAGCTCATTTTTTTTGTGTAGCGGAAACGCAACTTTTTCACTAGGTTTGGTGCAAATCAATTCGCACAATCCAGTCCATTGGCCACGGAATTGGTCTGTGGACAGAACCGGCATCTAAGGCTCTTCTCTTGATTGGTCAGCCTGGGACAACGTCACATGTGCATCATGCAGCAACGATGACACTTTGCCAGGCTGGCAAATCAAAAGAAGAGTCACATATGCCTTCAGATTAGAGGGGCTGACACTTGTGTGACTACTGTATCAGTATCAGTTTCCGTGCAGAATTCAAATCAAGAATCAAAATGCAAGTTCTTTTTTTCCCCCTAAAACACATCTTTTAAAGAAAACCCATCAGCAGGCTTTTGCTATGTAATATGAGCGCAGCATGATGGAGGGGCAAAGACCCTGAGTCCGGTGATGTATCACTTACTAGGCTGTGTTTTGCTGTTTCAATAAAATCAGTGTTTTATCAGCAGGAGATTATCCATACAGGACTAGGTGTCTCCTTCCTCCTAGTCCAACCACGCCTCCACCACTGATTGGCAGATTTGTGCCAGTGTAGACAGAAAGCGGCCAATCAGTAGTGTGGGCGGGGTTATACAGAGCTCAGCATTCCGAGCGCTGATAGATTTTCAGCAGAGAAAACTGTGATTGAATCAGAATAATAGCATGCAGAACAGCAAGTGACACATCATTGGAATCAGGGTATCAGCCACAACATCATGGAGTTCTCAGATGCTATAGTAAAGATTCCCTTTAAATCCCCATGTACTCTATGCAGTAGAGCAGAAATGAACTGCAGCACATATTCCTATGAAATTTCCATCGCCTGAAGTGTCCTGCTCTCTGCTGAGAAGTGAATCCAATTTTAACCACTCTAGACAGGAGCTGAACAAATCTGGTGGTTTGTAACAATGTATCAGTCCACAATGTAGCTCACAGAGCATTGTCTACATTGGATACAATGTATCACTACTCAGCAGAGAGCGGAATTAATTACTGCCTCTGCATACAAACAATAATCTAATTCACTGACAGCAAGCAGATATATTGAAAATGGCAGAAAAAAAATGGAAAATATATTAGAAAGTTGTAAAAGTATTATGTATAGAAAAGTAGAAACCCCCTTTAAGAAATTGCTTTCTCCGCTTCTGTGTTTTTCCAAGAGAACACTTGTTGTCCATTGATGATTTCTAAGCTCTCTCAAAAAAAAAAAATCTTCAAGATGTAATTTTTACTCTGTAAAATCTTTGAGTTTTTGTAAAATTGTACGTTTCGCCCTTGTTCTTCCAAGTAGCTGCTAATGATTGATGGACATTTGCATAGATTTGCGAAGGTTCTTAATTAACCCTTGACATACAGTCAGATGTTATTTTCTCTTCTATTTACCAAATAGAGGTAGAAGTTCAGATTCCGGGGCATTATTGATGCTCACGTATGATGGCGGCATTACTAAAGCTTCCCGTCATTTGTCATGCACGGTTCCGGGACGGGCAACCGGTGACACCGAGGTTACGTAGTGCATAGAAGCTGGTGGATGGTGACGGATCTATTACTCATGCGTAGGAACGGATTCTCACAAAAATGTTGCCGAGAAAGTAAAGTTCATCATTTCCTAACTCAGGAGTATCCAGTTGTTGCAAACTCTTCTCCTCCTGCAGTTCCGCAGGGTGGTCAACATAGGAAGACTTCAAGGGGTTGTCCATGTTTGCGCACCCATAGACTTGAATCCAATTTACGGAAGAAATTTGACTTTGTTTTCAAATGCAAATTTGATCAATGAAAACAAAATCGCTATTTTGCACTGCCCCATTGAATAACATTGGTCCGTTTTTTTATAAACGGCACTTGTACCAAAAATACGAGCCCTAACAAGTCCGCTAGGTTTACATATGTATTTTGATGAAGATTTGCAGGTTAAAATCTGCATCAAGTTTTCACATGCTGGTTTTTTCACGTCTGTAAAATTTTGGCCTCGCTAACACTTGCGTATAAAATCGGCAAGTGCAATGCGACAAAAAAAAATCGCATTGCACTCGTACCAATGTTATTCAATGAGTCAGTGCTCATCTGCGAGTTTTGCCTCAGCTGAAATCGGACTGTGCATGCTGCAATTGACTGTGTATAAGTCAATGGGTGCGAGAAAAAAATATCACACAGCACAAGGACCAGGCATGTGCCCTCCAATTTTTACACACACATCTCCTGGTTTTTAATAACCAGCTGAGGGAAAGCAGATAGCTTTTGTTATTATTCTGGGAAGGGACCAATATCCATGGAGTTTCCCAGACTAATAATATCAGCTGACAGCTGTCTTCATAGCTTTAATGGTTATTAAAAAGGAAGGACCCCAAAAAAATGACTTGCTGTCCCCCCTATTTTTTATAACTATCAAAGTCTAAGAAGGCAGCTGGGGGCTGATATTAATAGGCTGGTAAGGGGCCATGGATATTGGCCCCCTCCCAGACTAATAACACCAGCCCTCAGCCGCCCAAGAAATGGTGCATCAATTAGATGGGCCATTTCTGGTGTTTAGCCTCAGTTCTTCCCGATTGCACTGGTGCATAGGCAATCGGGGTAATGGTTTGGGGTTGATGTCAGCTTTGCCGACATCAAGCCCAGGGGTTAGTAATGGAGACTAACCCCTAGTCAAAATAAATAAACACATACGCAGAGAAAAGTTCTGTAATTGTGAAAAACACTCCCTGACAATTACCCTCTTTCACCCATTTAATGCCATCCATACTTTTTTTTATCCCAATTGCCAAAGCACCGGGGCAATTGGGAAGAACTGAGAAATGGAGCTCCAGAAATGGAGCATCTATTGAATGGGCAATTTCTGGGGAGGCGGAGGGCTGGTGTTATTAGTCTCAGAGGTGGCCAATATCCATGGTCCCTTTCCACCCTATTGATATCAGCCTACACCTGTCTGCTTAGCCTTTGCTGATTATTAAAAATAGGGGGTATTCCACATCATTTTTGGGGGGTTCACCCCTTTTTAATAACCAGTAAAGGCTACACAGACAGCTGCGGGCTGCTCGTAGTCTGAAAAGATGGATATTGGCCCCTTCCCAGAAAAATAATACCAGCTCACAGCTGTCTGCTTTCCCTCAGCTGTTTTTTAAAAATAAGGGGGATGTTTTTTCCCCAAATTTCTGTGACTAAAATTCCAATCCAAACATGAGGATGGGCGCAGATTTCTGGGAGCTCTTAATATTCTAAACTGGTACCCTTGTGACATAGAAAACTCAAACTGTCTGGCAACCGGCATTCGTTTTTGTAACAGGGGCAGCCTAAGGCCATGTGCACACAGAGTCAATTTGACACCGGTGTACATGTTGGGTTTTTGGAGCAGAAAATGTCTTCTTTGGCATCTACTTTATTGTTTGTGTGGTTGGTTTGCCACAGCTGTCAAAACCCGAAACTTTGTGCGCACATAGCCTAGAGATTAATGCGTGCAAAGTCTTTTTCGGAATCCGGCTGAAAAAGCACTAAAAAAATAATGAATATGAAAATATGTGCTGTCTTTTTGAGCTTCTTCTAATGGCTTCAGGTTTCCCAAAATGCAAAGTGGTTAAAAGAAGTGACCGGTCTGTTCTTCAGGCGGATTCCACTTTGAAGCAGCTCCATATTTTAAAGGGAATCTGTCAGCAGGTTTTGCTATGTAATCTTAGATCAGCATGATGTAGGGGCAGAGACCCGATTCCAGTGATGTGTCACTTACTGGGCTGCTTTGTGCAGTTTTAATGGAATTCCTGTTTTCTCTGCTGTAGAGGGAACAATTCTCTGATTGCTGAGCTGTGTATAACCCCGCCCACACCCCTGATCGGTAGCTTCATGTGTACACTGTCGGCAAGCTGCCAATCAGTGTTGGGGGCGTGGTTACACAGATTAGCTGGACTACCTTGCACATGAAACCTAGTCCTCCAGTGATAAACTCCTGTTCAGAAAACACTGATTGTATCGAAGCTACAGTAAGCTACTGAGCAAGTGGCGCATCCCTGGAATCAGAGTCTCAGCCCCTACATCATGCTGCTCTCAGATTAAAAAGCAAAAACCTGTTGACAGATTCCCTTTATCATAAAAATTAAAAGATAAACAAAAAGCTATCTCAAAAATGACCAAAAAGATGCTGTGGCTACTTCATTAACTCTGGAGTGCCCCTTTAATACGCCATAAAAGCTGCTTAAAAGCCAATGTAATAAATCTACACAAAAGTAAAGACTCAGCTTGAAGGCAGTTATGTCCCAGTACATAAAAGACCCATGTAAACAGCACGGGCACCATCTCATCTACGACAATGATGGCACATCAACAGGCAGGTATCACAAGTGTGTCACGTCCTCTTGGGAGATATGGGGTTAGAAGATCACTACGTATTGTGAATCACAGATCTTCCATTTAGCCTGTGTGTTTGTGTCCCTTATTAAATGGATTTGGTTTTCTTTGGTGCTGAAGAAGTTAACGACCCTTTCTATGATGGTCAGAAACTTGCAGCTCCATTTTCAGCTGCTTCTGATCTGGTCATACCCTCTCCCTATAAAACCTGGCCAGGCCTTCTCTGTCTGCTTCCTAGTTCCTTGGAGACGCTGGGCTGAATTGGAGATTGTTATTGCTACTGGAGATCGTTGCGTGCTGTTTTTCGGTGTACGCTTTCCTCATTGTCCTATTCCCATTTGGTTGGAACAGTCCTTTCCTTCCCTATATACCTCTTTACCTTTGGTGAGTGTTTGTATGTTTGTTGTTTTCTGTTATCCCTGTTTTGTCTTTGTGTCTTGTTTACCTTACATTTCTGTCCTAGGCCTCATGGATAGGGGAAGGGAACAGATCAGGGTTTAACAAGAGAATAATAGTGAGGTCGGAGACTCAGGCTTCTCTACCTTCAAGAGTACCCCCTCAGACAAGGATAGTTAGGGTCCTAGTTCCAGGGACAGTTTGAAGTCCCTCTGACCGAAAACCGTCACAGCGTGACAGTAGGTCAGTGCGTTATGTCCTGTGGGACCTGCACCTATGTCAAAATCAGAATCCCTGCGCTCCTCCCTGGTGGGACGGGGTATCCATGCTTAGAAGACATTCATATTCCATAAATATATAGATGAGAATACCGCTGTAACTAATTGTGTTTTGCATCCATCCATTCATCATCTTGACTGAATTCTTATTAATCGGCTCCCACGCAGCTCTGACATTTTACTCCGTGAGGAACATATCAAACAAAAGATCAATTAGTAAAATAATTCGTCCACTGCACGGACAGTGAATTCATCCAGTTCAATGTGAATTTATTAAGAGGCGCACACCCAGCGGCCAACATATCAGTGGTCCAGGGCCGTCTCCTGTCTGTATCCGCCAGTGTTCACACCGGTTAATCAATTCAGTGCATCATATCGGTAGTTTGCACCTTCTTGTGCCTCGCCAGAAATGCTCCTCCAGCAAAGACTGCTGCCACGACCCAACCTGCCTTTTTGGCGGAGCTGTCCAAAAAGTCCCAAAATTTCTGTGCAACTTTGAATTGCATAAAAATTTAGCGACTTTATGAAGAGTTTTCCCCCAGTTTTCGGTCATAAACACTTTGATGAATCAGGACCTTTATTTTAAGGCATTC
Organism: Ranitomeya imitator; assembly: GCF_032444005.1. Taxonomy (NCBI): domain Eukaryota; kingdom Metazoa; phylum Chordata; class Amphibia; order Anura; family Dendrobatidae; genus Ranitomeya; species Ranitomeya imitator. The sequence continues at coordinate 31,496,121 of NC_091285.1, read as the reverse complement.
GCCAGGTTTGTTTTATGAAGTATTTAACCCTTTTAATTTGAATATAGGTGGACTGACTAATTAAGACTGGCCAGTCCAAATGAAGGGGTCGCTGGAGTGAGTACAATGCGCCGGATCCATTGAGAGCCACTTGATGAATTTGGCGCATCTCCGCTGTGCGCCTTGCCAGAAATGTTACTCCAGTCGGGGACTGGAGTAGTATCCCTAGTGCAAACATGTTGGCACTTTTGCTGAATTTGATGGGTGGGCGTAGGCGTGCCCCATCCCGCTTCAGCTCCTCCCCAGCTTATCCCACTCTGGCAGGGCTGATTCAAACTTGTATGAAAAGACTAAAAGTCAGTAATTTTTTTTTGTGCAACTGCCCAACTTTTCAAAGTGTTTTCCGACAGTTTTCAAAAAATTGTCCACTAGATCTGGTTACTTTCTGCTAGTCCTGCTGATGACATAAGTGTTGTAAGCTGGTGTGTTAAAGGGAATCTGCCAGCAGTCTTTTCCTATTTAATCTGAGAGCAGCATAATATAGGGCAAGAGAGCCTGATTCCAGCGATATGTCACTTACAGGGCTGTCTGCTGTATTTTCCATACAATCAGCAGGAGATTATCACTGAAAGACTAGGTCTCACGTGCACAGCAGTCAGGCTAATCTGTGTAACCCCGCCCTCCACCACTGATTGGTAGCTCGCTGACAGTGCACAGGAAGCTGCCAATCAGTGGTGTGGGCGGGGTTATATTCTCACCACTGCTACACCTACAACAGAGAACACTGTGATTCTATCAAAACTGCCCAGTAAGTGACACATCGCTGGAATCAGGGTCTCTGCCCCTACATCATATTCCTCTCAAGATTACATAGTGAAAATCTGATTCCCTTTAAAAGGAAAGATGCTATAGGAATGTCAAACATTCAAAATAAGTTAGAGGGGTAACATTTATCACTATGCACAGAGTGTATGACTGCTGGGGTCCGGTTACTGAGACCCCCCCATCGATCTTAGGAATGTTCCCGCTGAGGCCAGTGATTGGATTCAGAACAGATAAGAATTATGTGGTTTTGAAGATTGTAGCCAGGAGCGTGCGGCGGGCGGGGGTGCTACTAGACATTTTTTGACAAATCTAATGTGCTGCGGTTGGGTTTTCTATACAGTAATAATATTTTTTGCCACCTTTTGTTAGATTGCAAGGACCCGGGAGCATTACTGCTGGCACATGACCAGACCTGTAGATATATAAGTCCCAATTTATTCCACCCCTCCAAAATATAAAAAAATCTCAATAAATGAGAGATAAATCTACAGAGGTAAATCCGAACCAAGGCTTTATAATGAACCAGGAGGTGACATTTAACTTTCCTTGTGATTCATATCTTGGGCAAAAAATAGATGCAAATGTTTGAGATCTTAGTCTACCATTACTTGCAGTGCCAAAGAAAATAAGTGTTCACTCTTAGGCCGGCGTCACACTTGCGAGTTTTACGGACGTAAGAGCGCAGAAACTACGTCCGTAAAACTCGCAAAAAATACGGCACAATTATTCTCTATGCCCCTGCTCCTATCTGCCGTATTTTACTGATCAGTATTATACGGCTTTCTACGGCCGTACAAAATCGCAGCATGCTGCGTTTGTCACCGTACTGCGCAAGAAATACGCCAATGAAAGTCTATGGAAGCGTGAAAAATACGGATTACACACGGACCAGCAGTGTGACTTGCGAGAAATACGCAGCGCTGTTAGAGAGAAAAGCCGGCAATTCAGTGCGGTGTACAGTAAAATCACACTGACAGCTTCCAGTCCAATAGGTAGAATTAATGTGTACACACAGAATAGGTATATATATATATGTCAGTGAGACACATATATGTATATATATTATTACTTCATACAGCCGCGATATAGCAAAAAGCCGGTAATTCAATTACGGCTTTTGCTCTCTCCTTCCTAAACCCGACATGATATGAGACATGGTTTACATACAGTAAACCATCTCATATCCCCATTTTTTTTGCATATTCCACACTACTAATGTCAGTAGTGTGTATATGCAAAATTTGGCCGTTCTATCTACTAAATTAAAGGGTTAAATTGCGGAAAAAATTGGCGTGGGCTCCCGTGCAATTTTCTCTGCCAGAGTAGTAAAGCCAGTGACTGAGGGCAGATATTAATAGCCTGGAGAGGGTCCATGGTTATTGGCCCCCCCCTGGCTAAAAACACCTGCCCCCAGCCACCCCAGAAAAGGCACATCTGGAAGATGCGCCTATTCTGGCACTTGGCCACTCTCTTCCCATTCCCGTGTAGCGGTGGGATATGGGGTAATGAAGGGTTAATGTCACCTTGCTATTGTAAGGTGACATTAAGCCAAATTAATAATGGAGAGGCGTCAATTATGACACATATCCATTATTAATCCAATACTAGTAAAGGGTTAAAAAATACACAAACACATTATTAAAAATTATTTTAATGAAATAAAAACAAAGGTTGTTGTAATATTTTATTCAACGCCCAATCCAATCACTGAAGACCCTCGATCTGTAACAAAAAAAACATAATAAACCAACAATATCCTTACCTTCCGCAGATCTGTAAAGTCCAACAATGTAAATCCATCTGAAGGGGTTAAAAAAATTTGCAGCCACGAGCTCTGCTAATGCAGCGTTGTTCCTGGCTGCAAAACCCCGGGGAATGAAGGTAAAGTAGGTCAATGACCTATATTTACCTTCATTCCCCTGGGTTTTGCAGCCACGAACAACGTTGCATTAGCAAAGCTCGTGGCTGCAAAATATTTTAACCCCTTCAGATGGATTTACATCGTTGGACTTTACAGATCTGCGGAAGGTATGTATATTGTTGGTTTATTATGTTTTTTTTTGTTACAGAACGAGGGTCTTCAGTGATTTGATTGGGCGTTGAATAAAATATTACAACAACCTTTGTTTTTATTTCATTAAAATAATTTTTAATAATGTGTTTGTGTATTTTTTAACCCTTTACTAGTATTGGATTAATAATGGATAGGTGTCATAATTGACCCCTCTCCATTATTAATCTGGCTTAATGTCACCTTACAATATCAAGGTGGCATTAACCCTTCATTACCCCATATCCCACCGCTACACGGGAATGGGAAGAGAGTGGCCAAGTGCCAGAATAGGCGCATCTTCCAGATGTGCCTTTTCTGAGGTGGCTGGGGGCAGGTGTTTTTAGCCGGGGGGGGGGGGGGGCAATAACCGTGGACCCTCTCCAGGCTATTAATATCTGCCCTCAGTCACTGGCTTTACTACTCTGGCGGAGAAAATTGCACGGGAGCCCACGCCAATTTTTTCCGCCATTTAACCCTTTAATTTAGTAGATAGAACGGCCAAATTTTGCATATACACACTACTAACATTAGTAGTGTGGAATATGAAAAAAAAATGGGGATATGAGATGGTTTACTGTATGTAAACCATGTCTCATATCATGTCGGGTTTAGGAAGAAGATAGCAAAAGCCGGCAATTGAATTACCGGCTTTAAAGCTATCTCGCGCTGGAAGAAATATTAATATATATATGTGTCTACTGACATATATATATATATATATATATATATATATAGACAGTATATATATATATATTTTTTTTTTTTTTTGACACATGGATCCCTTCTATAGCGGTATGTTGGTTTTGCAAGCCTGCGAGAAAGTCTCGCAGTACGGATGCCATACGGATTACATACGGAGGATGCCATGCGCAAAAAACGCTGACACACCCTGCCTACGGAGGAGCTACGGACCACTATTTTCGGGACTTTTCAGCGTATTACGGCCGTAATATACGGACCGTATTGTCTTACGCTGTGTGTGACGCCGGCCTTACATAACTGGTCAGCAGAATTCAGGCTGCTGTTTACAGCACTCTGTATTCTGTCAATGCAGTGCGATCACTGTACTCGCACAAACTGGTGATGATTGCGCGGAGCTAGAATAAGACAATGGAAAGTCCCCATAGACTGCAGGTTAGGAATTGCATTTTATTTGCTTAAAGGGATTATTCAGCAGATAAAAAAAAATTGTTTTTAAAAGGCTCAGACCCCTATAAAAAAAAAAAAAAAATAGTAATATTCACCATCACTAGTCCTCCTCAGCCCTGTCTTTGATGATTACCTATCCCTACTGGTCTCTACTTCTTGGTCCGATCTCACTACACAAGAAATAGCAATAAATGCCTGCACAGCCAATTACTGACCGAGGTTTTTGCTACCATATCTGAGAGCAACGTGATGTAGGGGCAGAGACCCTGATTCCAGAGATGTGTCACTTACTGGGCTGCTTGCTGCAGTTTTTTATAAAATTACAGTTTTCTCTGCTGCAGATCTACCAGTTCTCTGACTGCTGAGCTGTGTATATCCCAGCCCACACCAATGATTGGCAGCTTTCTGCCTATGCACAGCATAGGCAGAAATCTGCCAGAATGCTGTGGGGGCAGGGTTAAACAGAGTTAATAAATATGGAGGATTACATTACAACAGGTTAATGAGTTCCCTAGTGATAATTGCATGCTGATTAAAGTTGTTTTATCAAAACAACAGCAGGCAGCCCAGTGACACATCACTGGAATCAGGGTCTCTGTCTCTACATTTTGCTGCTCTCAGATTAGGAAAAACTTGGTGATAGATTCCCTTTAAATTCTTCACAACATGTGACATATGTGTACGCCACATATCAGGTACATTAGTATGCGGCCAATTGAAGGTCTTCATTGCTGCCATCTTGGTACTCCTACAAAGCCCAGTCTGGGTAAGACCCACATGAAGAGATTGATCACCATCTAATAAAAAAGTTTTTAAAAACGTTTTAATCAACTCATCCTTTTCCCCAAAAAGGTAATGTCATAAAGTCTGAACTATCAAAATATAAAATTATTTAACCTTTACTGAAAAAAAATCAAAACACCAGTATTGAGGTTTTCTGTCACCATACCTACCCCCCAAAAATGCAATAAAAGCAATAAAAAAATTGTATGTACCCCATGATTGTACCAATAAAAACTACAGCTCACCTTAAACATCCAAGCCCTTATACAGCAAAATAAACGGAAAAATAAAAGTTACAAGTCCCAAAAAATGGTGACACAAAATAAACTTTTTTAAATAAAGTTTTGGAAAAGTAAAAAAAAAACAACAAAAAACATATAATCTTAATTGTAAAGTGCTGTGGAATTTGTTGGCGCTATATAAATAAAAATTATTATTATTATTATAATCTGGGTATCTCCGTAATGGAATCAACCTGCAAAAATTAGGTTCCAAGATCCTTTTGACAGTCCGATGGGGACAGCCGGTGCGGACACGAACTGTGAATGTCAGACATGTAAAACCAGTCTAAATAAGAGACTGGTAAGAGAGGGGAAGGAGGGGGATGCAGCTGCAGTCTCTCACTATGTGTTTCATTAACATGTCATGAGGAGGGGTAGGAGGCAGCAGGGGCATGGCGTCTGATTGACTGAGAGAACACATGACATAGGGCAGACTCATCTAGAAAAGAAAGGCATTTTTGCCAGAAGTATGTGTTCCTGGTTCATCTCTCTCTCATGGCTGGACCAAGTGCTTGTTTTTGGGGAAATCACAGGCGATATCCGCCAGCCGATGTGTTTTCAGAATAAAGCTAAATCATGTGTGTGACTAGGTTTAAAGGGAATTTGTCAGCAGATTTTTACTAGCTCATCCGAGAGCAGAATAATGTAGGAAAAGAGACCCTGATTCCAGCGATGTGTCACTTAGTTTACTAGGTGCAGCAGTTGTGACACAATCAAAGATTTTAGATGTAGCATGCAGCAGAGCTGAGAAAGCTAGCCCTGCCCACACCGCAGCTTTCTCTGTACATTATATATTGACAGTGAGCTGCTTATCAGAGGAGGGGGCGTGGTCTGACCACTTGTTAGAAGGGAGCTAGTCAGGGCAGTGATAATCTCCTGGTGATAAAACATTCATTGTATGGAAACAACAGCACACAGCCTTAGTAAGTGGCACATCTCTGAAATCTGTGTCTCAGCCCCTACCTCATGCTGTCCTCAGATTATATAGCAAAATCCTGCAGACAGATTTCCCTTGATTGCCAAAGAATAGGAGGTCTGGGCACAGTTCGTCCACCAATTGTCAGAACACAACTACAAGAGCGTAGAATTATGAAAATGGTTGACTTCTGCCATACTTTATTTGGGAAGGCTGGACGTTAGACTCAGACTCGCATTATTAGAGTGAGGAGCTTAGTTTCTTCAGATCTGTGGGTGTCTCGGAGTACTAATGATGTGTCAGAACTAGTCTTCTACAACTGGAGGTATACATTAATCCTTAAGATGTATTCTCAATTCTGAAATGTATCCCCTTTCCATGGGATAGGAGATAGCTTCCAGATCGCTCTGGGTGCATCAGATCCTGCGAATTGGGGCTCTGGACTCTGAAGACCCCTTTGTGAATGGAGTGGAGTTTGATCATCCATTATCTCTTATGGGAGTGCTGAAGACCAGCCGAGTGCAGCGCTCGACTATCTCCAGTGGTTCCATAAAGAGGGAATGGAGCAGGAGTATATACAATCAGCTTCTTCTCGATTCATAGAGGGCTCTTCAGAGACCCAATTCTTGGGATTTGGTGGGGGTCCTAGCAACAGGCAAACGTTAACTGGGCAGCTCAAGTTCATCAGGTGGTAACATGTGGGTTTGGGCACAGCATTTCATGTTCCTTCCTTCCTTAGTACAGCATGTCTTCAGCATTGCCAACCGTTCGTCCTGGCCCACCCCTGCATCCGCTGACTCCATCAGCCTCAGGGATTTCTTGTCCACTTCAGCAGTGAACCCAGGACTGGCCACCTGCCCACCACGTAAATCCTCTTTCACTGACCTCAAGATGTCAGAAGATCAGGCCCACTCCTTGGTACCTAGCCAGGGCCCTAGGCCCAGATGTTACAGGAATGTCCATCAGGGATATCGATATGGCCCATGCTGCCCCTAGCAGCCCACTGCACCTGAACTTGACCTTGACACTGCACTTCTCTAACCACAGGAACAGGGTAAAACGATTCACATCCCTACATCTCCATGGTAACAGACTACAATCACATCTTGTGTAGTCAGATCCTGCCCTCTTTTCATCTGTTTCCTGCATCTTGATAACACTATAAATTTACCATAAAGAAGGAGACAGATGTAAGGGAGTATGACAGCTGGGCCAGACCATATAAAGTTTTATTGCAACTATGGAAACATGTAGGTCTGCATGAGAGCTGCATGCACAATACGGTAGATTTTTACTTCATTTTTCCTTATTTTTAGATGCATTGCACCTATTAGAACAACTATGTTACAGTTAGTGGACATTGTAAAGCACGGACGGGGACTTCATAGCTACCCTGTATACTCCAGACTGTCTTTTTTAATGAACTAGTTATCATAGTCTATTTTCAACGATTAAAATGATAAATCCAAATATGGCAAATGATAAACAAAGTGAAAAATGTCATGATCTCATTTTCTCTGTACATAGACAAATCGTCTTACGTGAATCACTGCGGGACTGGCAGTAATAAATCATCCTGTTTTTTTTTTCTTTAAACCCGCAATCCAGTGTCTTAATTACGCAGATAGATGGATTTACAACACGTCATAAGAACATAGCAATAGAATTGCCACACTGCCACCTAGAGGTACGAGCTATAAAGCGCAACACCACCTTGTAAAAATGTGATCATGTTCGATACTTAAGTAAAAAGAGAATAAAGCACAAAGCCGTTTTCACCCGAATTCTGGAATAAAACAGCATAAAATGATATAACATTTTTGAGCAACTTTTTTCAAAACCTGGGCGGAGCTTAGGCAGGATGGGGCGTGTTTACGTATTTACCCCCTTTAAATCGATGACATCTATTTCTATATATTTATATCACTGTCCCTTTTCTTCAGTTCTGTAAAATGTAGTTTGTTTTGTTTGTTTCTTCCTAAACATAGTTTGAGCTTGTTTTGTCTTTTTCAGGGTTATTTTTTACTTTTTAAGATATCAAATGTGTCTCCTTTTCAAGTTTGAGACTCCCCAGTGTATGCTGGGATACTCAAATGGGACATCATCAGGCAGCAGAGGCAGCATCTGTCCCCACCCTGAAACAAATGATCATCAGTGACTTCCGTTTCTGGGGCTGGACTGGTCTCAGCTCTAATGAGCATTTATCGATTGTCAATACCAACATATGCTCAGTACAAGCTCCCTTCTTACTGTGCAATATTTTTCTCAGTGCAGAGTGACCGTGCACTCCCTCGCTGACTCTTAAGAGAAGTGACAAGAGTTTTGGAGAAGTGGATTTGGTCTCTGTTTTTACCTCCTTGCAATGCACACTGACAGTGCACTCTCTTGCCGGTTTGTTACTTCTCATAAGAGCCTACTAAGGAGTGCACTGTCACTGTGCACCGAGTAGAATATTGCACAGTAAGAAGATGAACAAAAATACAAGGCAAATTACACCAAATCATAATTTATTTACCAAAAACTGGGCCAAAATACAGAAGCAGACTGTCAGAAATGATGTACTCCCTTACTGCTTCCATAGGGACTAATAGCAGCCAAGTATTGCAAATCAAATGCTCTTGATTAATCGTTCTTGAGCAAGTGCTCAATAAAAGCAGAAGTTTGGGCAGTTTGCGGGTCGGGAGTATTCAGGTGTGTGCTAACACAATGCCAAGGAGAAAAGATATCAGCAATGATCTTAGAGAAGTATTTGTTGATCCCCATCAATCTGGGAAGGGTTATAAAACCATTTCCAAACTATTTGGAGTCCATTATTCTACAGCGAGAAAGATTATTCAAAACAGTTGACAATCTTCCCAAGAAGATTCACTCCAAGGTCCGACTATGCGTTGCTCAAAGAACTTGCAAAAACTCTCAAGAGCTACAGCTCAGACTCTAAAGCAATGTTCCTCATCTTCAGTCCTTAGGCGTAGGACCTACCAACAGATCTTGTTTTCAGGATTTCCTTAGTATTACACAGGTGATAATTCCATCACAGGTGCAATGCTTATAAATCTTGAGTACATCTGTTGGTGAGTCTTAAGGCCTGGAGTTGAGGAACATTGATCTAAAGGTCTTCGCTAGTAGATCTAAAGGTCTTCGCTAAAGAGTTACCATATATCAAAGTATCCTACTGTCAAGTCTGAGGCCACATATTCAAACGTCAAAGCCTGGCTGAAAGTGGGTCATGCAGAAAGACCACAGTGACCCCAAGCATGGCAGCAAATCTACATCAGAATGGCTGAAAAAGAGAAGTATCAAGAATTCGCAATGGCCCAGACAAAGGAGTCAAGCTAATTGAAATGCTGAGGCAGAACCTTGAGAGCTGCACAGAAACGAACCCAATGAACTTAATCAGTGTTCTAAAGACGAGTCGGCCAAAATTCCTACAAAACGATGTGAGAGACACAATAATCACACAGAAAGTGATTACTTCAGGTTATGGTCGCCAAAGTTGGTTCTACAGGCTATTGATTCATGGGGTGTACTTAATTCTTCACTCTCAGTTTATGTTGACTATATCATGTCGCGGTGTAATTTGTCGTGTTGTTCTTCATTTGAGGTTCTAGTTACCTAATTTTAAGACCTTCTAAGGACTAGGGCCGCACATTTATTATTGCATTAGCACCTGTTTTTGGTTTAGATTTTCATATTTTTCGACTGTTTTTCATTTGTGCCTAATTCTTCTTGTGGTTTACGCCTGTTTTAAATTCTATTTTATGTGTTCGCCTGTTTTTCTTATATTTGCCATTTTGGACGGAGTTTAGGATTTCCAAATGTTTTTGCCAGAATCACCATTTGACATTTTTTTAAAAGTCACATAAATTGGCGGAAATGTACTCCAGTCCTCTCCTGGAGTATTTTTGAGTGTGACAGGTTTTTTTTTTTTTATGCAGTTTTTGAATAAGGGTTACACCGTTCACCCTCCTTACACAATCATCACTCATCATCATTACTCCTCTGCAACTTTTTATTCCCACAGTATAACACTAAGATCATAATTTTACCGTAAAGCTGAGCCTAAGGGCGCCATCAGACCACCGTACAAATTGGAGGAAAAAGATCGGACCGCAATGCACGGACTGGCCGGTGGGTCTCCCGACCCAAGTGTGACAGCTTTATGGAAATATATGAAGCTGCCAAGCTTGTGTCAAGAGACCATCCGGCCAGTCTGTTCAATGCGGTCTGATCTCGGTCTGATTTATACAGTTGTCTGACAGTTTGGGCAGAGAAGAAGCTTCGATTTCAGAATGGTTTTCATCTATTCTAGCACATATATGGGGGTCCTGAATGCCCTGATAGGTGGTGGAGTTATCTATCAATGAATAAATGTCCCCATGTGAATTTGCAAAATTGAATTTTTGGGGGGACCTCAAGAACAATTAACATATGCTTACAGGGACAGTCTTGATAACCTACTTTTCTTAGAAGGCTTCATTACCAATAAGATGATTAGAGGGTGTACTTTTGCTGAGACCCTCAGGGATCAGCTCTATGTTGGGCACTTGCACTAACTATCCTATTTCCCTATTGCGCCAACTTAGGAGAAATAAAACACTGACCCATTGCCAGTAACATAAATGGACTGTAGACGTAATTCTTCTTGGACATGTTGAGTCCTCCAGAAAGAGAGACGCTCCTTGTGGCTTTCTACTCAGGCTTATTAGAGTAGTCTCCTGAACATACTGTACCCATTATGGTGAAAGGAGAGTTCTTAGCATCCTTTAGCATTGAGCTGAATTACTACTTACATTCTCAAAAACAAATTATATAATATATAGTAAATCTCTTGGCATCACAGATTTGGCCCTATCCTGGATCTCGTCATATCTAACAGACCGGACATTCAGTGCCTCCCTCTCCCACACAACCTCCTCACCTCGCCCCCTATCTGTCGGAGTCCCCCAAGGCTCAGTTCTGGGACCTCTGATCTTTTCCATCTACACCTTCGGCCTGGGACAGTTCATAGAATCCCACGGTCTGTAGTATCATCTCTACGCCGATGACACACAGATCTACCTGGACCAGATATCACCTTCTTACTGACCAAAATCCCACAATGTCTGTCCACTATTTCATCTTTCTTTTCTACTTGCTTTCTAAAACTGAACATGGACAAAACAGAATTTATCATCTTTCCCCCATCTCACTCTAGCCCTCCACCAGACCTATCCATCAATGTCAATGGCTGCTCACTTTCCCCAGTCCCGCATGCTCGGTGCCTCGGGGAAATCCTCTCTTTCAAGCCACATATCCAAGCCCTTGCCTCCTCCTGCTGACTCCAACTCAAAAACATTTCCCGGATCCATACATTCCTTGACCAAGAAACTGCGAAAACGCTTGTGCACGCTCTCATCATCTCTTGCCTTGACTATTGCAACCTCCTGCTCTGTGGCCTCCCCTCTAGCAATCTTGCACCACTCCAATCTATCCTAAACTCTGTTGCCCAACTAATCCACCTGTCTCCCCGTTATTCCCCAGCCTCTCCTCTCTGCCAAGCCCTTCATTGGCTTCCTATTGCCCAGAGGCTCCAGTTCAAAGCCCTAACCATGACATACAAAGCCATCCACAACCTGTCTCCTCCTTACATCTGTGACCTCGTCTCCCGGTACTTACCTACACGCAACCTCCGATCCTCTCAAGATCTCCTTCTCTACTCCCCTCTTATCTCTTCTTCCCACAACCGCATACAAGTCTTCTCCCGTGCTTCCCCCATACTCTGGAACTCTCTACCACAACATATCAGACTTTCGCCTACCACGGAAACTTTCAAAAGGAACCTGAAGACCTACCTCTTCCGACAAGCCTACAAACTGCATTGATCCTTAATCTGCTGAACCGTAGCACGACCAGCTCTACCCTCTCCTGGTATGTCCTCACCCATCCCCTGTAGACTGTGAGCCCTCGCGGGCAGAGTCCTCTCTCCTTCTGTACTTGTGTGTGCATTGTATTGCTCATATTGATTGTACTTGTCTATCTATGCCCCTTTTTCACATGTAAAGTGCCATGGAATAAATGGCGCTATAAAAATGAATAATAATAATAATATAATAACCAAAAATATGTTTTTGTTTATTTTCAGCATCACTCTCCACAGCACTGGAGCCACCATTAACTGTACGGAAGGTGATCTTCTGGCTTGGATATTTCAACAGCTGCCTAAATCCCATCATTTACCCCTGTTCTAGTAAAGAGTTTAAGAGAGCCTTCATACGTATCCTAAAATGTCAATGGGGAAATAGAAGACAATCCGTCATGCGGAAAACCCAACTACGTCATCGGACTAGCAGCACCTACACCCATTCAAGGAAAGAATCCCTGGATGAGAGGAACTTTATGAACGGCAGCCAGAAGACTGTGTTATCTGTTGCTCACAGTCCAGGCTATATGAATAAAGTACCTCTCAACGAGAGCAGTGCCAATGACTGGAAACCTTCCTACATACCAGCGGATTCAGATCGAAAACAGATAGGAGAACACAAGGAACAGGACAAAACAAATAATGCCTTCATTTTCCCAAGTCCATCGGACTATGGTGTGCATGGCACAGGCTCAAAAACTACTTGAGATCCTCTTGAAGGTCTAAAGATTGAAAATAAGTTTCAAGCATTGTTCTTGTAACTTTATCTATGGGCTGATTGTCCTAGATTTGATTGTTGAGAGCTGTGAGACGGCAAAATGGTTAATAGGGGTAGACAAGATAAACCTATGATTCATTTTAGAGTAACAGAGGTACAAGAGGAGAACTGTCGAAAAATCACAATTTTCCATGTGCAGCGTAACCTTACAGCCAGCGATCGGCACTGTCTTGTGTATTTGTTTTTTTTATGAGAAGCTCTGCGTACTGCAACGAATACAGGGAGTCTGCTTTATCTATTGATCTATGTAAATGATTGATCAGTGATGGATCCTTCACATCCAAGTAAAGTCACAATGGGATATCAAAATATTGTTGCTTTGCTTAACAGTTGCCATTGAGGCTCCATGGCGTGACCTTCATTTGGTTATGGTGATGGAAGTTATAAGTAGACATGAGCCAATTGATTAATAACTAATTAAATTCGTCACAAATTTCCACCAAATTTTGGACTCTAGCGAATCTAAAATGTTCAGGATTTAATTAGCACAATATCCAGCCGGCCACTATTTTGGCTGATTCTTTGGAGGGTCTGGGAAGGGGTTGTCATATTCCTACAGCTCTACTGTCCTGCACCTGCTGCTCCCCGCCGGGTCCTCCGCTCGCTCCCTCTCGCTTCTGGACCTTCCGGTACTGACTCGGTCTCCAGCGAAGATCAGAGGGAGGGAATGGAAGATCGGACGGTGAGCTGCAGACAAGTGAGTATAATCTTTTATTTTTAAACCCCTTTCCCCCCCCTCCGTCTACTTATGATTTGGGGTTTCGCAATGGGGGGACTTTTGTTTCTAACCGAATGAAATTTGGATGGCATTGAATCTTCCGGCCGCAACAAGCTGATCTGTTTGATTCTTTCATCTTTAGTTATAAGAAAAATGCTGCTACCTTAAAGGGGATGTGGGTGTTTACCGAAAAGAGTGATACACCTGTCTGAAAGTTGTGTGTGGTGTTTCAGCTAAGATTTATTTAAAGGGTTTATCCAGGATTTTTTTTTTTTACTATAGACCTAAAAAATAACAGGCAGAGAGTTACTAACTATCTGCCTGTTCTACTCGGCGCCGGCTCAGAGTGGTCATTGACAGCTCCTGACGGCGATTCAGCTGCCCAACATCAACAGAGCAGCTCTTTCTCTTTCAGGCTGCTTTTTCGGCTGGATGTGACTGCCCTCGTCATGCTGATTGACAGCAGGCTTCCTGCAGTTAGGCAGAAGGGAGCTGGCAGTCAATCATCATGACATCGGCAGTCACGTCCCATCAACACAGCAGAGCAGAAGAGAAGCTGCTGCTCTGCCGGCGTGAAGTCAGTGGAAGCTGCTGAATCAATGGCAAGAGCAGTCTATGACCGCTCTCTCATGGCAGAGATCGGCGCCAGCAGTGTCATACTAGGATGCCAAGGGTTGACCAGTTACCAATTCCGGGGCCCCATTTTTCACATACATGCAAATGTGACATTATCCTCAGTCACAAATGTATATAACAATGAACTGGGTAAATTAATAAGATGCCACCTTTCTCTGTACATAGTGAGTCAAGTATATTGTGCCAAGTACTGCTCATATAAGAGGGTGGTGGCCAACTCTTGCACAGTGGACCACCGGAGGATTCTCCTGTTTTCCTGTGGGCCAGTCCAAGCCTGAGTGCCCGAGTGTTAGTTTTATACACATAGTAAAAAAATAAATAAATAAATAAAAAAGTCCTGGATAAACCCTTTAAATGGTTTTCCCATCTCAGACATCCACATAAAATAAGCCAACAATGTAGTGAGATAAACTCACTAAAATAAACAAAATAGATAAAGAATATTCACTAAAGACAATACAAAACCTACTCAAAAAGTGGATATAACAAAAGAAATCCAAAATTTGGAAACTTTAAAATAATTTTATTAATCGCTATATTAAAAACAAGGAGAATCTGACAAAAGATGACATCAAAAATACCATAGTACAGGGAGATAATAAGTTAATTTCATGATGAGGAGCACAGACAAGGGAACATAATCATATATAATCCCTAAAGAATCTTCATAAAGTGCAAGAAATAAATAGACTAAATACAAAGTCTGAAATAAAGTGCATGAAAAGTATACAAAAGGGATTCAAGGAGTCCTTGAAAAAGCCACGCTGGCGAAACGTACGTTGGAGTTGGAGTTTTGAGGAGCCACGGATCATTGTTAATTGGTATTTATAATCCCTTTTGTATACTTTTCATGCACTTTATTTCAGACTTTATTTATTATTTCGGGATTATATATGATTATGTTCCTTGATCTGGGCTCCTAATCATGAAATTAACTTATTATCTCCCTGTACTGTGCCATTTTTTGATGTCATCTTTTGTCAGATTCTCCTTGTTTTAAATATTGTGATTAATAAAATTATTTCAAAGTTTCCAAATTTTGGATTCCTTTTGTTATATTCTCCTTTTGAGTAGGTTTTGTATCCACGTAAAATGTCAAAGTGGGCATGCTTGGCAATTTTAGAAACCCCCATAATTGAGAGAGGCGTGCATGCACTACCACCACTCCAGTCCAGGTAGCGTAAGATGGGGCTCCTTCTCAAATTAGAGATGGCTCCCAAAGGAACCTGGGGGACATGTCATAAATGCCCTTTTTCTGTGGATGGAAATGCCACACACAACCTGTAGACAAGTGTGGTGCTGTTTTTGGAAGAAGGTAGCCATCTTTTTGTAAGCCTAGAATTCAGCTTTAACATATGGAAAGGGTGCCCAATGTTCTCCCTTTGACCTCTAGTAGCAAATCAGCTTGATCTGAAGTATTGTGAGACAGACTGTTTGCTAGGAACATACCGGTTGCTAAGACATCAGACCCCTCATTAAAAAGCTTTCAGGCTTGACAACCCCCGTATAAAAGGCTTCCTGACAACCATACACATGACTGTCAAATGGTGCCACTATTCCACATTAAAAGGAGTTGTCACCTATTGACATGCCTCAAAAATCAGCTGTAAGCTGTAGGTGAACCTGGCAGCAAGTGGTTAATTTCTCTATAGCGCCCCCCACAGGGTAAATACAGCAATACCCGATTCCCGTTGAGAACAATGGCGGTCGGTGTAATATATAGATGAGCTGGGTCCTCAAGTGACAGATACTATATACACCTTATAGCCAATCTGGCTAATTAATAGCATCATATGGTTTCATTGGTAACCAAATCGGACGGCATCACTTTAGAGGTACTGCATAGGCTTAGGATCTGTTATTAATGTGCAATCAGTGCAATTAATATGCTTTGTCTACAAAGGGGTCAACATGCTACATCGAGAGCCATGTCCCCTTCACTCGCATGATTATCAGACCTGCCTGCCTTACAATTTATCAAAAGTGTCTTTGTTGTCCATAACAGCCAATAACAGCGCAGCTTTCATATGAACAGAGCATTTGAAGAAATTAAAGCTGTACTCTGATTGGTTGCTATGGGCAACAAACATTTTTTGAGGCCTACTGTTTACAATGGCACCGCCGATCCTGTATTCTAGGGTCATGCCATCAATGTTTAGACTTGTACAACCCTAAACATTTGAACGATTGATCACGATATGGAATTTTGCTCCTAATTACAAAGACTTCAGTTTACAACGAGAAGAGGCTTTATGAGTTCTCTTCGGTCATTGCCAACCAATATGGCTGCAATTACATATACTATAAAGGCTGTCCCTTTTCATTTTCAGGTCCCTCATCTGTGTAGTTGCACAGTACTCCATGGCGAAGTACAATATGGTATGGCTGCATTGGTGAACAGATGTACCATGCAGGCGTATGGAAAAAGCTAAGAGTCACATCCATAATAAGGCCACGTTCACACATTCAGTATTTGGTCAGTATTTTACCTCAGTATTTGTAACCCAAAACCAGGAGTGGAATAATCAGAGGAAAAGTATAAGGCTACGTTCACATTAGCGTTGTGCGGGGCAGCGTCGGCGACGCATGCGTTCATTTTTGCATGATTTTTGGCGCAGAAAAAACTGCATCATGCAGCGTCCTCTGCGCCCTGACAGTTGCGGAAAAATGACGCATGCGTCACAAAACGCAAGACAACACATGTCCATGCGACCCCCATGTTAAATATAGGGGCGCATGACGCATGCGTCGCCGCGGCTCGACCCGACGCTGCCACGCACAACGCTAATGTGAATGTAGCCTTATAGAGACACGTCACTGGTTTTGGCTTACAAATACTGATATAAAATACTGACCAACTACTGAACGTGTGAACGTGGCCTTAGAGGGAGTCTATCACCCCAAAAATACATATTAATATAGCTGTACAGTGATGTAGGGGACTTAGCCCCTAAAAAATAATATCATTGAACATTTTAGTGGCACCGTGGTTGAAAAAATTACTTATAATTCAAATGTAAATGAGTGGGCTTCAGTGCACCAATAAACCCCCTTAGTTAGCATTTTTGGGACATCCCATGCTTCTGATTGACAGTGCTCGCTTCCCAGAGTGAGTGCTGCCTGAACTCAGCCTGCACGTCTGCCTGTGCGCACTGACACTGCCTAAGCCTGGCCAATTGCAGACAGTGTCAGAGTTGACAGAGCGGACGTGCATACAGTGTGGTCTCCTATCTGAAGCCGCTAGCTCGCAACACTGGGAGTTTCAGTGTAGCAAGTGGCAGCCACAGAGAGGAGAACGCGTTCACACTGATACTGTGTGAATGCGGCTGGGATTAGACAGTGTCAGAGCGCACGCGCCTCCATGAGGGCTGAGTCCAGGCGGCGCTCACTCTGGGAGGCTTCCAAACCCCACTTTTATCCCTAGGGAATGGAAGGATCGAGCATGCTCAAGTCAAACTACCCAATCCCTCAACACCTGCTATTGGGGAGCGTTGTCACATAATACACGTTAAATGGTCGTCCTGTGCAGCTGAAATTGACGGGCTCGCCTGACATTAATCTGATATATAACGTACTGGGTGCAGTTTATGGTTACATGGGTATTCTGTTTGTTTGTTTTTTATTAGGGGGCATGAATACACAATATTCTGGATGTATAGTTTTGTGTGTATTTGAATTATATTTATTGTGTGCATTTAATATATTTTAAAATTTAGGTTTTTTTTCTGGTGTATTTAATAATACCCAAAATAAAAATGTATGCAAATGAAGCCTTATTAGAAAATGACTAAGACTGCAGAGGCTGGACAGACATGTCTGAGATGGCATAGAGAATCCTGCAGTGAGCAGGGGGTTAGACACGATGACCCTTGAGTTCCCTTCTAACTCTAACGTTTTATAATTATTTCCCTTCCGAGCCCTGCCATGCACCCAAACAGTAGTTTTCCCCCACATATGGGGTGTGATGATCTGAAATTGTGAGTTGTAATAATCACCTAGGCAGTTTAGCAATGCAATGCAGTCAGACTTCCGTATAAATTGGACCACAACGTCTGGACTGGCCGCGGCATTGCTGCGGCCATTGGACTGTGCCCTAATGCTCGGTTCCCATCTGTGTTTCTTAAAGGGAACTTGTTAGCTTATTCACGCTGCACAAAACACGGTTATCATGAATCTGGCTGCACGATGGCTGCTAGGTATATTTTTCTCTGTAATGCTCCAGTTTTTAAGAGAAAATATAGTTTGAAGGTCGAGCAAAGGACTACAGGCAGGGATGAGAATAGTCTTGCACCTCTCCAGATGATTGACAGGTTCCTTGCTTTGGGCGAGACCTGTCAATCGCCTGCAACATGGAAGGGATAAGCTAACAGGTGGGGATTGTGCCGGACTAGTCTCGTCTCAGGCATCTTAGGGCAAGTGCAGACAAGCATATTTGTTGCCAGAGTGTGATCTGACAAAACGTCAGATCGCACTCTGACCAATGTCATTCTTTGGGGCCGTGCGCTTGTCCAATTTTTCACTCGGAAAGACACTGTCCAAGGAAAAAAAACAAAAATCGCTGCATACCCGAGCCATACAAGTCAATGAGTGCATGGAAAACATCAGACTGCACTTGGATTACATCTGAGTGCAGTCCGATTTCCGTGGCTTCACAGAATGGAGAAGATGGAGAATTTTTTCTTTCTCCGTCTTCTCCTCCTCTGAGAGAATTGGATTGCCCAAACTCTGATCAGCGTGATTAGCACAATCGACCCGATTCTCTCGCATGAGATTCTCTGGCATGTATTTCATGGTGTAAAAAATGGAGTTTCCAATTTATTTATACATCACTTTCAGTGATATTATCAGATAACTTCATTGTAAAAATAACAAATGTAACAATAAAATTATACGTTTTGTGTAGATTGTGTGTCAATTATTGCGTGCCTTTTTAATTTCCTTAAGCAATATAAAAAAAAATATTATATTTCTGCCATATAGTGCCAACATAATACTTCCGTCACACAAGTGTATATTCTCTCATCTGAGAGGATTGGGTCGACTATGCTGATGAAACGCTGATCAGAGTGTGATCCAATTCTCTTGGATGGGGAGAAGATGGAGAAAAAATTCTACGATTTCGTGAAGAGAAAAAGTAGTCCTTAACCATCCAGTATATTCAGACCGAGAAACATAATAGCCAGAGAAGGAAGGCTCAACACAAATTTAATTGTCAATCTCTGCCCCCTACAAGATGTTGAAGGGAACTCCTTGATTAGGTAATCAAAACCTTTCCTAGAAATTTTTCTCTTGCAAGAGCAGTGGTTTGGGGAGATGAAATCCTTCTCTTGCAAGCAAATTGATGCTGGGAGAAGAACAGTGTAAAATGGCAGTGTAAAATGTATAGTGAATTGAACCTGAAAGGAGATATTGTATGCCGTTATTCTAATGTATGGTAATTAATGTACAGTGTTATTAATGGGTAGTGTGTAGGGAAAGCATAGTGATAGGTTTAGGACATAAGGTATAGTATAGGGCTTGGAGTTAAGGTTAAGAAAGGGAAAAATGCAATGGTGGGCATATTAGTTATAACAAGTAGAAGGCAGGTTTAGATATGGTTAGTGTGTTTGGGAACAGCCCAGTATGGGAGGGGACAATATATAAAAAAATCGGAGCATTTCCTGATTAGATCACATTGAGAAATAAATTTTTAGTAAGGTTTCAAGGCCAAAGGGATGGAGGATAGTAATAATAAAAAAAATTATTTTTATGACGCCAACATATTCCACAGCACTTTACACTTTTAGGGGAAACATGTACAGACAATAAAGACATTACAGAATAAGCATAACTCAGATAGATATGAGTGAGGGTCCTGCTCGTAAGCTTACAATCTATGAGGAAATAGGGGAGACATAAAAGGTAAATGGTAAAATGTGGCTATATTGTACAATACAGACATAATATACTAAATAGAGTAAAGAGAAGTCAGCATTGTTCAGTATAAGAACATCAGCAGACATTCTTTTAATTTCCGGGACCTATGGCCCGAACTAGGCACTGTGAAGTGTGTCTTATTCCCATGCATCAAGTGGCAGCTGCCAGGAAAATGTGTAAGGAAGACGGAACGGGTCTTAAGAATACTGAGAAACCAGACAGAGTATCCCGGGGCTGAAAAAGCCAGTAAGCAAAGGGATAGCTCAGGCTGAATCAATGGAGAACACAGAAATGTAATGTGCTGTATCATCAATTGAACTCAGCCTGTTAAGTACAGTAAGAAGTGAGTGTCTCCTGATTTTTGTGCGGCTGATGCTAGACCCAAGCACGTGGATGCAGCGGAGACCTCCGGCCTGAAGGTGAGTACACTGCACTGTACCCAGCACAACATTGATACCACCTATCATCAGCCAAACAAAATGATGCTAGTTTAAATAAGGCAGGTAGTAAAGATATTTAACCAGCCACAAATTTAAGGATGCAGCTATATAAAGTAGCAATATTACACCTATTCGCAAGAAATATAGCTAAAATTAAGTAAATAAATATAAATCTTTATTATGGATATACACTGCTCAAAAAAAATAAAGGGAACACTTAAACAACAGAATATAACTCCAAGTAAATCAAACTTCTGTGAAATCAAACTGTCCACTTAGGAAGCAGCACTGCTCGACAATCAATTTCACATGCTGTTGTGCAAATGGAATAGACAACAGATGGAAATTATTGGCAATTATCAAGACGCCCTCAATAAAGGAGTGGTTCTGCAGGTCGGGACCACAGACCACATCTCAGTACCAATGCTTTATGGCTGATGTTTTGGTCACTTTTGAATGCTGGTTGTGCTTTCACACTCGTGGTAGCATGAGACGGACTCTACAACCCACACAAGTGGCTCAGGTAGCGCAGCTCATCCAAGATGGCACATCAATGCGAGCTGTGGCAAGAAGGTTTGCTGTGTCTGTCAGCGTAGTGTCCAGAGGCTGAAGGCACTACCAGGAGACAGGCCAGTACACCAGGCGACATGGAGGGGGGCGTAGGAGGGCAACAACCCAGCAGCAGGACCGCTACCTCCACCTTTGTGCAAGTAGGAACAGGAGGAGCACTGCCAGATCCCTGCAAAATGACCTCCAGCAGGCCACAAATGTGCATGTGTCTGCACAAACGTTTAGGAACTGACTCCATGAGGATGGTCTGAGGGCCCAACGTCCACAGATGGGGGCTGTGCACACAGCCCAACAATGTGCAGGACGCTTGGCATTTGCCACAGAACACCAGGATTGGCAACTTCGCCACTGGTGGCCTGTGCTCTTCACAGATGAAAGCAGGTTCACACTGAGCACATGTGACAGACATGACAGAGTCTGGAGATGCTGTGGAGAGCGATCTGGTGCCTGCAACATCCTTCAGCACGACCGGTTTGGTAGTGGGTCAGTAATGGTGTGGGGTGGCATCTCTTTGGAGGGCCGCACATCCCTCCATGTGCTCTCCAGAGGTAGCCTGACTGCCATTAGGTACCGAGATTAGATCCTCAGACCCCTTGGGAGACCATATGCTGGTGCAGTTGGCCCTGGGTTCCTCCTAATGCAGGACAATGCCAGACCTCATGTGGCTGCAGTGTGTCAGCTGGTCCTGCAAGATGAAGGTGTGGCACCCCAGGAGTTCGGGTACCACAGTGATGCTGCCCTCCTCTCGGGGAGGGTAATGCCATGCCTGGAGACAGGAGGGTTCCCCTTTGGCAGGTAATCTTGCACACAACAGCTTCTGACTCCAGGCCAGGAGGGGGAGCTCAAAACCCAGTTTTAGGGCAGCTTTCCTCAATAAACATCCTGGTTTGGAGGAGGAGTCAGACAGTTGGTCCCAGGAGACAGAAAGAGACAGTCTGAGGGAGACAGTCAGTGAGAGCAGATGCCTGGTACATACGAGACAATATCAAAAATTATCGCACACTTGAAGCTGGTATGATGCAAATATATAACAACTGGTACAGACGAGAGACAGGAAAGGAGCAGAGGAGAATCAAGGGATAGAGGAGGCTGCGAGTGGGCCTCCTTGAGCCAGTGTGCAGAAACCAGGTACAGGGTGCCCGAGGCTGTGGGGAGCTGCAAGCCCCACAGCAGAGCCAGAGGGCATAGGACTACACGTAAATTGCCCACACCACACCTGAGGCACAGCAGCAATTTAGAGCCTGGAGTTACCGTGTCAGAGATCCCACGTGAACAGCTCAGGCTGCCTGCCATGCAGGTACCTGTCCCAGGAAAGGGGAAAAGAAGACTTTGCAAGTAAGCTTCAGGCAGCAAGGGACCAGAAACCAGCGCAGAAGTGGAGGGCCCCTAACCTGACCTGC
The DNA here is from genome assembly GCF_032444005.1 of Ranitomeya imitator. Classification (NCBI taxonomy): domain Eukaryota; kingdom Metazoa; phylum Chordata; class Amphibia; order Anura; family Dendrobatidae; genus Ranitomeya; species Ranitomeya imitator. Next base: position 31,473,778 of record NC_091285.1, on the reverse strand, counting down.
CAAAGGGATCCTTGCTTGTTTTCAGGCTGCCTGGACTCCAGCTACACCTGTTACCGGTATCCTGGACTGAGGCTAAACATCATCTCAGTAAACCAGGTAAAGACTTCAACCCTGTGTCTTCCGTTATATATCGGCAACATGTCATCCCTTCCATATATCTGGGAGCCCTGGGTTCCCCTCTTCACCTGTGGGAAGCTTCACCATCTAGCTGCCATACCATCACCCCAGAGGACCCCTGTAAGTGGCGTCGGTCCCCACTGACCAAAAACCACAGGTGGCGTCACGATAAACTTTATTCAAAAACCCCTTTAAAGACCGTTCCCCTTTAATTCAGCGCCCAGGGCACGGACCAGGTCGCAGCTACCATGACATCCCCTTTAAGAGCGAGCGGAAGTGATGCAGAGTACCCCAGGCTCTGGCGGGCGACTCAAAGGCATTGAAGCTATGGACTGGCCCGCCCGTTCCCCAGACCTGAATCCGATTGAGCACATCTGGGACATCATGTCTCGTACCATCCACCAACGTCACGTTGCACCACAGACTGTCCAGGATTTGGCGGATGCTTTAGTCCAGGTCTGGGAGGAAATCCTCAGGAGACAATCCACATCCTCATCAGTAGCATGCCCAGGCATTGTAGGGAGGTCATACAGGCACGTGGAGGCCACACACACTACTAAGCATCATTTTGACTTGTTTTAAGGACATTACATTCCACTTTAATTTTGTGTGTGACTCCAAATCCAGGCCTCCATGGGTTAATAAATTTGATTTCCATTGATGATTTTTGTGTGATTTTGTTGTCAGCACATTCAACTTTGTACAGAACAAAGTATTCAATGAGAATATTTCATTCATTCAGATCTAGGATGTGTTTATTTGAGTGTTCCCTTTTTTTTTGAACAGTGTATAAGGATTTTAAGATAAAAATGTAGTGAAAAAACACTAAGGAGACAAAACAGCATGAGGACATGAATATGTCGGTATGATAACCAATGTGGCACCACATAGGCACCACAGTAAGTATGCATAGAGATGCCAATAGACCAAATATAATATGCATCTATATACGAGTCAGTGGGCCAAATGCAACATGCATTATTTGCAAAAGAATGAAAAGAAAACTTAAATATAGGCACCTGTGGTCATCTCCTCCTGCTGGAATGGCGCCAGATCCCAACATGTGTTTCGACATCTTGCCTTCATCAGAGGATCAGTACAAAATTAATGGGCAGTGACACTGTTTATTTGTGGGGTGCCAGGCAGCCCCTCATCCATGACTACCCTGCACACCTTATAAAGAGACAGTTGCCACACCGGTCCCAATGGCCATTGATTGCAATTCTATATATCTATATTGTTTGAAAATTCAAGAGTTAAAACTTTATTTCAAAATGTATTTCCAAGAGATGTCCTCATGGTAGGGAAAAAAGAATGTTTGTAGATCAAACAACTGTTTCTGGGATAGAGATATGCAAATTGTCTCTTCAGAGAGGAAGAGGACTAGAACTCTAGTGCCGCCTATTGGAAGTAGCAACCCTAACAGTCAATGTCGACCCTTTAACGAGCCTTGTCACATGTCTTAGGATAATAGCCAAACCAGAATCTCAATTTGCAGACACTGTGTTTCGGGGTACTGCCCCTCGTCAGTGCAAAGCGGAGATCTGGTTTAGCTGATTGAGAGGTGTCTGACCGGGATCCAAGAAGTATCGTTTCTTTTTGCGGAGTGTGACATGATAAGCAGTTTATACTCACCTAATCCAGGCTCCCCATCCAGCACAGCCTCTGTCTCCTCTTCTATCTTGTACAGAAGTGGGTGCTGCTCTGCATTGCGCCATCCCCTGCGTGCACCGTTTCCTTCAGTGCGCAGGCCGGAAGTGGCTGATTACAGCTCCTCTGGTCCTGTCCTGGGTGACTTTCACAGCAATTGTGTTCGCGTCTTAAAGACACAAATACAATTGAGTGCAGTGAGGTAGCAACAGCCGGGGCACAGGCAGAGAGAATGGTGAAGGGTGTCAGTGACTGGCACCACTCCCCTGTATTCCCACGTCACTGTGCTGAATGCTTGCCACAGGTGGAAGGTGCCGGGCGGCTGAACACTTTCTGCTTCATCAAGGTTTTTTTTTACAAAGGCGCCCCCTCGGAGATGCAGGAGGTAGCGTCTTAGGCAGGTGCAAGAGGCAGTTCAGCATGATGGCCTGAGACTGAGAGCTGCAGAGCGGTTAGCGCAGTGAGTAGAACAGCGTGCAAGTTACCGGTGTGACAAGTTCTTTTTCTCCGGTTGTCTCACTTGGTTACACTTGGTTCCCAGTTTATTAATTTTATTCTTCAACCAAAGGAAATTAGTTTAAATATTTTTAGCCTACAATAATTACCACTTCTCTTCCTCTGACTGCAAATTCAGTTTGAGTGAAGAGCTCCTACCACACTCACTGGGTTTTAATCTGGTCTGCATGAGGGTAATCAGACTGGTCCACCATGGTGCTCGTGCCTCCATCAGGAACTCACTATTAATGCATGGATCCTCCTCCTCGGTGGACCTTGTGAAACCTGTTGTGAATTCTGTGATCGAGCTCCCTCCTGTGGTCACGAGTGGTACTGCGGCTTCTGAGTTTCCTTCCTCAGGTGATGAGGTTAAGTCGTTAGGTGCTGCTCTATTTAACTCCACCTAGTGCTTTGATCCTGGCCTCCAGTCAATGTTCTAGTATTGGTCTTGCTTCCTCCTGGATCGTTCCTGTGGCCTGTCTGCTCAGCATAAGCTAAGTTCTGCTTGTGTTACTTTTGTTGCTATATTTTCTGTCCAGCTTGCTTAATTGGTTTTTCTTGCTTGCTGGAAGCTCTGAGACGCAGAGGGAGCACCTCCGTACCGTTAGTCGGTGCGGAGGGTCTTTTTGCCCCTCTGCGTGGTTGTTTGTAGGTTTTTGTGTTGACCGCAAAGCTATCTTTCCTATCCTCGGTCTATTCAGTAAGTCGGGCCTCACTTTGCTAAATCTATTTCATCTCTGTGTTTGTGTTTTCATCTTACTCACAGTCATTATATGTGGGGGGCTGCCTTTTACTTTGGGGAATTTCTCTGAGGCAAGGTAGGCTTATTTTTCTGTCTTCAGGCCTAGCTAGTTTCTCAGGCTGTGCCGAGTTGCATAGGGAGCGTTAGGCGCAATCCACGGCTACCTCTAGTGTGGTGTGATAGGATTAGGGATTGCGGTCAGCAGAGTTCCCACGTCTCAGAGCTCGTCCTGTGTTTTTTGGTTATTGTCAGGTCACTTTGTGTGCTCTGAACTTCAAGGTCCATTGTGGTTCTGAATTACCTATTCCTAACAGTACTGGAGGCCCAAAGTACTATGCTTCTCAATAGAGGGAAAAAAGAAGTTCTGAGACCATTTTTTTTTCTTTGCACTGTGTTTTGCCTTTTTTTTCCCCTAGACATTTGGGTGGTTCAGGACACAGGTGTGGTGATGGACATTAAAGGTCTGTCTTCATGTGTGGATCTTCTCACTGCAAGAGTACAAAATATTCAAGACTTTGTGGCTCAGAATTCTATGTTAGAACCAAGAATTCCTATTCCTGATTTGTTTTCTGGAGATAGAGCTAAATTTCTGAGTTTCAAAAATAATTGCAAACTGTTTCTGGCGTTGAAACCTCGCTCCTCTGGTGACCCAGTTCAACAAGTTAAGATCATTATTTCTTTATTACGTGGCGACCCTCAAGACTGGGCATTTTCCCTTGCGCCAGGAGATCCTGCATTATGTAATATTGATGCGTTTTTTCTGGCGCTTGGATTGCTGTACGATGAGCCTAATTCAGTGGATCAGGCAGAGAAAAATTTGCTGGCTCTGTGTCAGGGTCAGGATGAGATAGAGATTTATTGTCAGAAGTTTAGAAAGTGGTCTGTGCTCACTCAATGGAATGAATGTGCTTTGGCAGCAATCTTCAGAATGGGTCTCTCTGAAGCCCTTAAGGATGTCATGGTGGGATTTCCTATGCCTGCTGGTCTGAATAAGTCTATGTCTTTGGCCATTCAGATCGGTCGACGCTTGCGTGAGCGTAAATCTGTGCACCATTTGGCGGTATTATCTGAGCATAAACCTGAGCCTATGCAGTGCGATAGGACTTTGACCAGAGCTGAAAGGCAGGAACACAGACGTCAGAATGGGCTGTGTTTCTACTGTGGTGATTCCACTCATGCTATCTCCGATTGTCCTAAGCGCACTAAGCGGTTCGCTAAGTCTGCCACCATTGGTACGGTACAGTCGAAATTTCTTTTGTCCGTTACTTTGATCTGCTCTTTGTCTTCCTATTCTGTCATGGCATTTGTGGATTCAGGCGCTGCCCTGAATTTGATGGACTTGGAGTTTGCTAGGCGCTGTGGGTTTGTCTTGGAGCCCTTGCAGTGTCTTATTCCATTGAGAGGAATTGATGCTACGCCTTTGGCCAAGAATAAGCCTCAGTATTGGACCCAGCTGACCATGTGCATGGCTCCTGCGCACCAGGAGGATATTCGCTTTCTGGTGTTGCAAAATCTGCATGATGTGGTCGTGTTGGGGTTGCCATGGCTACAAGTCCATAACCCAGTATTAGATTGGAAATCAATGTCTGTGTCCAGCTGGGGTTGTCAGGGGGTACATGGTGATGTTCCATTTCTGTCTATCTCATCATCCACCCCTTCTGAGGTCCCAGAGTTCTTGTCTGATTACCGGGATGTATTCGATGAGCCCAAGTCCAATGCCCTACCTCCGTATAGGGATTGTGATTGTGCTATCGAGTTGATTCCTGGTAGTAAGTTTCCTAAGGGTCGACTGTTTAATTTATCTGTACCTGAGCACGCCGCTATGCGGAGTTACGTGAAGGAGTCCTTGGAGAAGGGGCATATTCGGCCGTCGTCATCGCCATTGGGAGCAGGGTTCTTTTTTTGTGGCCAAGAAGGATGGTTCGCTGAGACCTTGTATTGATTACCACCTTCTAAATAAAATCATGGTCAAATTTCAGTACCCCTTGCCGCTGCTATCTGATTTGTTTGCTCGGATTAAGGGGGCTAGTTGGTTCACCAAGATAGATCTTCGTGGTGCATATAATCTTGTGCGTATTAAACGGGGCGATGAATGGAAAACTGCATTTAATACGCCCGAGGGCCATTTTGAGTACCTAGTTATGCCATTCGGACTTGCCAATGCTCCATCAGTATTTCAGTCCTTTATGCATGACATCTTCCGAGAGTACCTGGATAAATTCCTGATTGTATACTTGGATGATATTTTGGTCTTCTCGGATGATTGGGAGTCTCATGTGAAGCAGGTCAGAATGGTGTTCCAGGTCCTGCGTGCTAATTCTTTGTTTGTGAAGGGATCAAAGTGTCTCTTTGGTGTTCAGAAGGTTTCATTTTTGGGGTTCATTTTTTCCCCTTCTACCATCGAGATGGACCCTGTTAAGGTCCAGGCCATTTATGATTGGACTCAGCCGACATCTCTGAAGAGACTGCAAAAGTTCCTTGGCTTTGCTAATTTTTATCGTCGCTTCATCTGTAATTTTTCTAGTATTGCTAAACCATTGACCGATTTGACCAAGAAGGGTGCTGATGTGGTCAATTGGTCTTCTGCTGCTGTGGAAGCTTTTCAAGAGTTAAAGCGTCGTTTTTCTTCTGCCCCTGTGTTGTGTCAACCAGATGTTTCGCTTCCGTTCCAGGTTGAGGTTGATGCTTCTGAAATTGGAGCGGGGGCTGTTTTGTCGCAAAGAGGTGCTGATTGCTCGGTAATGAAGCCATGCGCCTTCTTTTCCAGGAAGTTTTCGCCTGCTGAGCGAAATTATGATGTTGGCAATCGAGAGTTGCTGGCCATGAAGTGGGCATTCGAGGAGTGGCGTCATTGGCTTGAAGGAGCTAAGCATCGCGTGGTGGTCTTGACTGATCACAAGAACTTGACTTATCTCGAGTCTGCCAAACGGTTGAATCCTAGACAGGCTCGTTGGTCGCTGTTTTTCTCCCGTTTTGACTTTGTGGTTTCGTACCTTCCGGGCTCTAAAAATGTGAAGGCGGATGCCCTGTCTAGGAGTTTTGTGCCCGACTCTCCGGGTTTGCCTGAGCCGGCGGGTATTCTCAAAGAGGGAGTAATTGTGTCTGCCATCTCCCCTGATTTGCGGCGGGTGCTGCAAAAATTTCAGGCTAATAAACCTGATCGTTGCCCAGCAGAGAAACTGTTTGCCCCTGATAGGTGGACGAATAAAGTTATCTCTGAGGTTCATTGTTCGGTGTTGGCTGGTCATCCTGGAATCTTTTGTACCAGAGATTTGGTGGCTAGATCCTTTTGGTGGCCGTCTCTGTCGCGGGATGTGCGTTCTTTTGTGCAGTCCTGTGGGATTTGTGCTCGGGCTAAGCCCTGCTGTTCTCGTGCCAGTGGGTTGCTTTTGCCCTTGCCGATCCCGAAGAGGCCTTGGACACATATCTCTATGGATTTTATTTCGGATCTCCCCGTCTCTCAAAAAATGTCGGTCATTTGGGTAGTTTGTGATCGCTTCTCTAAGATGATCCATTTGGTACCCTTGTCTAAATTGCCTTCCTCCTCTGATTTGGTGCCATTGTTCTTCCAGCATGTGGTTCGTTTACATGGCATTCCAGAGAACATCGTTTCTGACAGAGGTTCCCAGTTTGTTTCGAGGTTTTGGCGAGCCTTTTGTGCTAGGATGGGCATTGATTTGTCTTTTTCCTCGGCTTTCCATCCTCAGACAAATGGCCAGACTGAACGAACCAATCAGACCTTGGAAACATATCTGAGATGTTTTGTTTCTGCTGATCAGGATGATTGGGTGTCCTTTTTGCCGTTGGCTGAGTTTGCTCTTAATAATCGGGCCAGCTCGGCTACCTTGGTTTCACCGTTTTTCTGCAATTCTGGGTTCCATCCTCGTTTCTCTTCAGGGCAGGTTGAGTCTTCGGACTGTCCTGGTGTGGATACTGTGGTGGACAGGTTGCAGCGGATTTGGACTCATGTAGTGGACAATTTGACCTTGTCCCAGGAGAAGGCTCAACGTTTCGCTAATCGCAGACGCTGTGTGGGTCCCCGACTTCGTGTTGGGGATTTGGTTTGGTTGTCATCTCGTTATATTCCTATGAAGGTTTCCTCTCCTAAGTTTAAGCCTCGTTTCATTGGTCCGTATAGGATTTCTGAGGTTCTTAATCCTGTGTCTTTTCGTTTGACCCTTCCAGATTCTTTTTCCATCCATAACGTATTCCATAGGTCATTGTTGCGGAGATACGTGGCGCCTGTGGCTCCATCTGTTGATCCTCCTGCCCCGGTTTTGGTGGAGGGGGAGTTGGAGTATATAGTGGAGAAGATTTTGGATTCTCGTGTTTCGAGACGGAAACTCCAGTATCTGGTTAAGTGGAAGGGTTATGGTCAGGAAGATAATTCCTGGGTCTTTGCCTCTGATGTCCATGCTGCCGATCTTGTTCGTGCCTTTCATATGGCTCATCCTGGTCGGCCTGGGGTCTCTGGTGAGGGTTCGGTGACCCCTCCTCAAGGGGGGGGGTACTGTTGTGAATTCTGTGATCGAGCTCCCTCCTGTGGTCACGAGTGGTACTGCGGCTTCTGAGTTTCCTTCCTCAGGTGATGAAGTTAAGTCGTTAGGTGCTGCTCTATTTAACTCCACCTAGTGCTTTGATCCTGGCCTCCAGTCAATGTTCTAGTATTGGTCTTGCTTCCTCCTGGATCGTTCCTGTGGCCTGTCTGCTCAGCATAAGCTAAGTTCTGCTTGTGTTACTTTTGTTGCTATAATTTCTGTCCAGCTTGCTTAATTGGTTTTTCTTGCTTGCTGGAAGCTCTGAGACGCAGAGGGAGCACCTCCGTACCGTTAGTCGGTGCGGAGGGTCTTTTTGCCCCTCTGCGTGGTTGTTTGTAGGTTTTTGTGTTGACCGCAAAGCTATCTTTCCTATCCTCGGTCTATTCAGTAAGTCGGGCCTCACTTTGCTAAATCTATTTCATCTCTGTGTTTGTGTTTTCATCTTACTCACAGTCATTATATGTGGGGGGCTGCCTTTTACTTTGGGGAATTTCTCTGAGGCAAGGTAGGCTTATTTTTCTGTCTTCAGGCCTAGCTAGTTTCTCAGGCTGTGCCGAGTTGCATAGGGAGCGTTAGGCGCAATCCACGGCTACCTCTAGTGTGGTGTGATAGGATTAGGGATTGCGGTCAGCAGAGTTCCCACGTCTCAGAGCTCGTCCTGTGTTTTTTGGTTATTGTCAGGTCACTTTGTGTGCTCTGAACTTCAAGGTCCATTGTGGTTCTGAATTACCTATTCCTAACAGAAACCCAGAAATAAAAAGTGACACAATTCAACCCAATACATTTGTCAACATTTCATGCACCCTGATAATGGTAATTTATGCATCTTGGTAATAGAATGTCATAGTAAAGGCATGAATGGGTTGGTTGCCAGTACACCCATATACCGGGGCCCTTTGCCCACCTTTTCTCCCAGATTGCTGATGCGATGCAATGGCAGCCGGTGGCTTTTGGAAGGCCCCCTTTGGTCCTCCTTGATAAAACAATGTCAATTTAAAGAGATTATCAGGTATAAAGCTACAAGTCTGCAGTCGCTCTATGTGACTACAGACATGTGACTCCTCAAATTGTGCACACTGTGCTCCTGGCCACATATCGACTAGTCGGGCACGGCCCCACTCAATGCAAACAGTCTAGTCTGAATGTGGCTGGAAACATGCATATCACATACTTGCAGTCACGTCGGAGAATCCTCATAGCGCGCAGTGTGCACTTGTGTGAGGATTCACAAGTTTGCAGTCACCGCTGTCGGTTGGTCATATGACTGCAAGCATGTTATTTGCAAACTTCCAGCCACATTCTGACTAGACGTGTCTGGCATCGCTCAATACACTTGTATTGAGCAAAGCTGTGCCCGTCTTGTCGGCAAGTGACTGCCTGTTTGCAAATCACATACCTTAGGTGACGTGCCTGCCGAGGCACAAGAGAATCCTCACAGTGCACAATGTGCACGCTGTGAAGATTCAAAGTCTGCAGGCATATAAAGTGACTAGCCTGAGGTTGGACAACCCCTTTAACCGAAATGGCCATTTTTCTGCCACCAAACCCTACTTCCCCATCCCAAAAAATGCAATAAAGAGAAATGAAGACCTCATATGTTCCCAAATATTTTATCAATAAAAACATTGGCTCTCCAGGCAGAAAATAAGAACTCACACACCTTTATCTAAAGAAAAATATAACAGTTATGTCTCAGAGAATGACAACACAAGACAATTTTTTTTACAGAGTTCTGATGATTTTTTTTTGCATAGTTTAACTATGAAAATAATAATACAAAATGTACAGGTGTGGTATCGCCATAATCATACTGCCCTAGAGAATCATGTTACCAGATCATTTTTAGCGCACACTGTAAGGGTATGTGCACACGTTGCGGATTCTCTGCTGATCCGCAGTTTTTTGCAGTGCAGAAACGCTGCAGATCCGCAATTGATTTACAGTACAATGTAAACCAATGAGAAAAAAAAATGCTGTGCACACTTTGCGGAAAATCCGCTGTGGAAACGCTGCGGTTTAAAAGAAGTAGCATGTCACTTCTTTTTTTGTGAATCTGCAGCGTTTTTGTACCCATTCCATTATAGAAAACCGCAGGGGTAAAAACCGCAGCAAATCCGGAAGAAAACAGCAGCAAAAACGCACAAAAAACGCTGCGGAACCGCACAAAAAACCGCAGGTGCGTTTTCTGCCAGGAGAGGCAGAATCCGCACCAGAAATTCCTAAGCCTAATCCGCAATGTGTGCACATAGCCTAAGCCACAAAAAGCGAAATACAAAAAGAACGTTAGAACTGTGTTTCATCCCTCTGTCACCCCACTCAAAGTTTTTTTGTATTTTTTTACTGTTTTTCAGTACATTACATGGTAAAATGCATGGTGTCATTTAAAACTACAGTTTGTCCCAGCTATGACGACGCTAAGGATTTAGGGAAAAAAAAAGTACAAAAATTAAAATCGAGTTCTTAACCCTTTCATCACCTTGGGATTTTCCATTTTTACGTTTCTGTTTTTTGCTCCCCTTCTTCCCAGAGCATTACTTTTTTATTTTTCCATCAATAAGGCCGTGTGAGGGCTTGTTTTTTTGCGTGTCAACATGTTCTTTTGAATGACGCCATTGATTTTACCATATGGTGTACTGGTAAACGTGAAAAAAATCCAACTGCCATGAAAATGCAAAAAAAGTGCAATTCCACAATTGATTTTTTTTTTTTTTTTTACCATGTTCACTAAATACTAAAACTGACCTACCATTATGATTCTCCAGGTCATTATGAGTTTGTAGAGACCAAACACATATACCGTAGGTTCCTTTTTATTTAAGTGATGAAAAAAAAATCCAAAGTTGTTAAAAAAAAATGGCACCATTTTCCAAGACCCACAGTGTCTCCATTTTATGTGATCTGGGGCTGGGTTAAGCTGACATTTTTATTGATACCTTTTTGGTATAAATACGATGTTTTGATCGCTTGTTATTGCAATACTGCGGAGATCAAAAAACGTAATTCTCGTGTTTTGAATTTTTTCTCGTTTCTCGTTACACCATTTACCTTTTGGATTCTTTTTATGTATTGATAGATCTGGCGCGATTCTGAATGAGACGATACCAAATATGTGTATTTTTTTTATTGTTTTATTTTGAATGGGGGTGATTTGAACTTATATATATTTTAAAAATGTTTTAAAACTTTTTTTTATACTTTTTACTGGCTTCAATAGTCTCCTTAGGAGACTTGAAGCTGTGATTATCAGATCACCTGTGCTACACATAGCCTATGAATGTCGGCCGCGCTCATAGCAGAGCGGCAATGACAACCGTGATGGTCTCCTGCAGACCCAGGGTTGTCATGCCAGCCCATCGGTGCCCACAATCATGTGACAGTGGTCCCGATGGGAGGATCTTATGACGCGCTTTCTGCGTGGCCATGATTAATGCCGCTGTTGGAAATTGACTTTGGCATTTAACATGATAACAGCCACGGGTGGATCGTGATTCCACCTGTGGCTGTTAGGGTCACATGTCAGCTGACAAAATCATCTGTCATATGCCAGAAAAGATGCGGGATCAGGGCCAGAGCCCGCATCAAACAGGACGAGCCAATCTATGAAGTATCTATATGTCATAAGTCGTAAAGGGGATGTCCGACTTTAGGCTACAAACAAGTCTGCTGTCACTCTGTGAGGATTCTGACTAGACGTGTCGATCGTCGCTTGCATTGAGCGAGGCTGCACACATCTAGTCGGCACGTGACTGCATGTATGCAAATTGACCAACACTGGAGAATCCTCAGAGCGTACGCTCACTGTGAGGATTCACAAGTCTGCAGTCACATAGTGTGACTGCAGACTTGTAGCCTAAGGCCGGTCAACCCCTTTAAGGGGTTAATGTTACCTGAACAGATAACATTTGGATATAAATTGATATAAACAACCCCTTCGATGAATACATTATAATTTCCTACATTGACATTATTATATAAAGTTCTGTGGCTGAAAGAGAGCCTGTGTTTTTTTGTTCACTCGCAATAAAGTTTATTGAAGTCATGCCGCTCAAGAAAACAGAACGTGACGTCACCAGGCTGGAAACGATTTTTCCCGGATGTGACGTTTTGCGTCTCGATGAACCCGGAAGTGAACGCAGGAAGTGACGTTTTAGATATCGCTATAGTGACTCGAAAGCGATAGGAGCAGGGAGAGATGGAGGCTGCGGGGATTGAACGCTCTGGTGAGGAACTAGAAGAGGAGGACTTCCATGACTGCACCGAGGACCTTGCGGAAGCGAATAGGAAGGAGTCAGAGAGGGAAGGGGAGGCGGAACCAGAGAATGGAGAAGGTGCTGCATCGGGGGGAGAAGATGTGGAGCTGGATGAGAAGACGCTGCTGGAGATGGAGAAGGATCTGACCGAGGAGGAGAGAGAGGTGAGCAAAGATGGGATGGATGATGAGAGTAGTTGGATCTGACTGAGGGGGGAGAGAGAGGTGAGCAGTGATGGGATGGATGATGAGAGTAGTTGGATCTGAATGAGGAGGAGAGAGGCGAGCAATGATGGGATGGATGATGAGAGTGGTTGGACCTGACCGAGGAGGAGAGAGAGGTGAGCAATGATGGGATGGATGATGAGAGTAGTTGGATCTGACCGAGGAGGAGAGAGAGGCGAGCAATGATGGGATGGATGATGAGAGTAGTTGGATCTGACTGAGGGGGGAGAGAGAGGTGAGCAATGATGGGATGGATGATGAGAGTAGTTGGATCTGACTGAGGAGGAGAGAGAGGTGAGCAATGATGGGATGGATGATGAGAGTGGTTGGACCTGACTGAGGAGGAGAGAGAGGTGAGCAATGGTGGGATGGATGATGAGAGTAGTTGGACCTGACTGAGGAGAGAGGTGAGCAGTGATGGAATGGATGATGAGAGTAGTTGGATCTGAATGAGGAGGAGAGAGGCGAGCAGTGATGGGATGGATGATGAGAGTAGTTGGACCTGACTGAGGAGAGAGGTGAGCAGTGATGGAATGGATGATGAGAGTAGTTGGATCTGAATGAGGAGGAGAGAGGCGAGCAGTGATGGGATGGATGATGAGAGTAGTTGGATCTGACCGAGGAGGAGAGAGAGGTGAGCAATGATGGGATGGATGATGAGAGTAGTTGGATCTGACTGAGGGGGGAGAGAGAGGTGAGCAATGATGGGATGGATGATGAGAGTAGTTGGATCTGACCGAGGAGGAGAGAGAGGTGAGCAGTGATGGGATGGATGATTAGAGTAGTTGGATCTGACCGAGGAGGAGAGAGAGGTGAGCAATGATGGGATGGATGATGAGAGTAGTTGGATCTGACTGAGGGGGGAGAGAGAGGTGAGCAATGATGGGATGGATGATGAGAGTAGTTGGATCTGAATGAGGAGGAGAGAGGCGAGCAGTGATGGGATGGATGATGAGAGTAGTTGGATCTGACTGAGGGGGGAGAGAGAGGTGAGCAGGGATGGGATGGATGATGAGAGTAGTTGGATCTGACTGAGGAGGAGAGAGGCGAGCAGTGATGGGATGGATTATGAGAGTAGTTGGATCTGACTGAGGGGGGAGAGAGAGGTGAGCAGGGATGGGATGGATGATGAGAGTAGTTGGATCTGACTGAGGGGGAGAGAGGTGAGCAGTGATGGGATGGATGATGAGAGTAGTTGGATCTGACTGAGGGGGGAGAGAGAGGTGAGCAGGGATGGGATGGATGATGAGAGTAGTTGGATCTGACTGAGGGGGAGAGAGGTGAGCAGTGATGGGATGGATGATGAGAGTAGTTGGATCTGACTGAGGGGGGAGAGAGGTGAGCAATGATGGGATGGATGATGAGAGTAGTTGGGTCTGACTGAGGAGGAGAGAGAGGTGAGCAATGATGGGATGGATGATGAGAGTAGTTGGATCTGAATGAGGAGGAGAGAGAGGCGAGCAGTGATGGGATGGATGATGTGAGTAGTTGGATCTGACTGAGGGGGGAGCAGTGATGGGATGGATGATGAGAGTAGTTGGATCTGAATGAGGAGGAGAGAGAGGTGAGCAATGATGGGATGGATGAGAGTGGTTGGATCTGACCGAGGAGGAGAGAGATGTGAGCAATGATGGGATGGATGATGAGAGTGGTTGGATCTGAATGAGGAGGAGAGAGAGGTGAGCAATGATGGGATGGATGATGAGAGTAGTTGGATCTGAATGAGGAGAGAGAGGCGAGCAGTGATGGGATGGATGATGTGAGTAGTTGGATCTGACTGAGGGGGGAGCAGTGATGGGATGGATGATGAGAGTAGTTGGATCTGAATGAGGAGGAGAGAGAGGTGAGCAATGATGGGATGGATGAGAGTGGTTGGATCTGACCGAGGAGGAGAGAGATGTGAGCAATGATGGGATGGATGATGAGAGTGGTTGGACCTGACTGAGGGGGAGAGAAAGGTGAGCAATGATGGGATGGATGATGAGAGTGGTTGGACCTGACTGAGGGGGAGAGAAAGGTGAGCAATGATGGGATGGATGATGAGTAGTTGGACCTGACCAAGGAGGAGAGAGAGTTAAGCAATGATGGGCTGGATGATGGGAGTGGATGGACCTGATCGAGGAGGAGAGGGAGGTGAGCAATGATGGGATGGATGATGTGAGTAGTTGGACCTGACCGAGGATGAGAGTAGTTGGACCTGACCGAGGAGGTGAGAGAGGTGTGCAATGATGGGATGGATGATGAGTGGTTGGACCTAACCGAGGAGGAGAGAGAGGTGAGCAATGATGGGATGGATGATGAGAGTAGTTGGATCTGACTGAGGAGGAGAGAGAGGTGAGCAATGATGGGATGGATGATGAGAGTGGTTGGACCTGACTGAGGAGGAGAGAGAGGTGAGCAATGGTGGGATGGATGATGAGTGGTTGGACCTGACCGAGGAGGAGAGAGGTGAGCAATGATGGGATGGATGATGAGAGTGGTTGGACCTGACTGAGGAGGAGAGAGAGGTGAGCAATGGTGGGATGGATGATGAGAGTAGTTGGATCTGACTGAGGAGGAGAGAGAGGTGAGCAATGATGGGATGGATGATGAGTGGTTGGACCTGACCGAGGAGGAGAGAGGTGAGCAATGATGGGATGGATGATGAGAGTAGTTGGACCTGACTGAGGAGGAGAGAGAGGTGAGCAATGGTGGGATGGATGATGAGAGTAGTTGGACCTGACTGAGGAGAGAGGTGAGCAGTGATGGAATGGATGATGAGAGTAGTTGGATCTGAATGAGGAGGAGAGAGGCGAGCAGTGATGGGATGGATGATGAGTAGTTGGACCTGACTGAGGAGAGAGGTGAGCAGTGATGGAATGGATGATGAGAGTAGTTGGATCTGAATGAGGAGGAGAGAGGCGAGCAGTGATGGGATGGATGATGAGAGTAGTTGGATCTGACCGAGGAGGAGAGAGAGGTGAGCAATGATGGGATGGATGATGAGAGTAGTTGGATCTGACTGAGGGGGGAGAGAGAGGTGAGCAATGATGGGATGGATGATGAGAGTAGTTGGATCTGACCGAGGAGGAGAGAGAGGTGAGCAGTGATGGGATGGATGATGAGAGTAGTTGGATCTGACTGAGGGGGAGAGAGGTGAGCAGTGATGGGATGGATGATGAGAGTAGTTGGATCTGACTGAGGGGGGAGAGAGGTGAGCAATGATGGGATGTATGATGAGAGTAGTTGGGTCTGACTGAGGAGGAGAGAGAGGTGAGCAATGATGGGATGGATGATGAGAGTAGTTGGATCTGAATGAGGAGGAGAGAGAGGCGAGCAGTGATGGGATGGATGATGTGAGTAGTTGGATCTGACTGAGGGGGGAGCAGTGATGGGATGGATGATGAGAGTAGTTGGATCTGAATGAGGAGGAGAGAGAGGTGAGCAATGATGGGATGGATGAGAGTGGTTGGATCTGACCGAGGAGGAGAGAGATGTGAGCAATGATGGGATGGATGATGAGAGTGGTTGGACCTGACTGAGGGGGAGAGAAAGGTGAGCAATGATGGGATGGATGATGAGAGTGGTTGGACCTGACTGAGGGGGAGAGAAAGGTGAGCAATGATGGGATGGATGATGAGTAGTTGGACCTGACCAAGGAGGAGAGAGAGTTAAGCAATGATGGGCTGGATGATGGGAGTGGATGGACCTGATCGAGGAGGAGAGGGAGGTGAGCAATGATGGGATGGATGATGTGAGTAGTTGGACCTGACCGAGGATGAGAGTAGTTGGACCTGACCGAGGAGGTGAGAGAGGTGTGCAATGATGGGATGGATGATGAGTGGTTGGACCTAACCGAGGAGGTGAGAGAGGTGTGCAATGATGGGATGGATGATGGGAATGATTGGACTTTCTGTGAAGCCCATTGCTGTAATGTGGGGTCTTTCGCTCGGGACCCCCTGTGCGGCTCTTGCCATGTGAATATTCCTCTTTATGGTCGGCCGTGTTCACACTTGCAGCAATGATCTCTGTATGGGAAGTGATGTGACCTTATCTGTTCATAGGAAAGAAGAAAGCAAAGCAGCGAGATAAAGGAAGAAGGAAACGAGCTCTTCAAGAAAGGAGGTGAGCGCCCGTCTGCTTAATGGTAAGGCAGGCAAATAAAGGGGCGTGTGCAGATTAAAAAATATATATATATATTAAAGGGTTTTTTCCTGTCTGACTGTGCCTTATTCACCTTTCCTGGGTCAAGCGCTGCTTCCGGTTTCTGTTGTTTGCTCTGCTGACATCACCAGATGATAACGTAGCTGAGTGGGTGCCGTCAACCTGGGCAGAAGTGATTGACTGCAGCGCTGCTGACAATAACAGACACTGGGGGGAGAGGCTGAATAAAGCCCACTTTTGTTTTGACCTATTGCGGCACGGAGGTCACTTTTTCGTTCATCTGAGGGCCTCGTTTACCTTCTGGCATTCATCAGCCGGATTACATTTTGTTTATATTTTTTTGCTAACAGTCATTATATTTATACTTTTGTAGACTCCATCATTGCAAATTTGACTGACATACATATTATTATTATTATTATGCATTTTTATAGCGCCATTTATTCCATGGCGCTTTACATGTGAATACGGGGCAAATATAGACAAATACATTAAACATGAGCAGATAACAAGGCACACGAGTACATAAGGAGGGAGGACCCTGCCCGCGAGGGCTCACAGTCTGCAGGGGGTGGGTGAGGATACACTAGGAGAGGGAAGAGCTGGCTGTGCGGCTGTTCAGTAGGTTGAGGATCACTGCAGGCTGTAGGCTTGTCGGAAGAGGTGGGTCTTCAGGTTCTTTTTGAAGGTTTCTATGGTAGGCGCAAGTCTGATGTGTTGGGGTAGAGAGTTCCAGAGTATGGGGGAAGCACGGGAGAAGTCTTGGATGCGGTTATGGGAAGAAGAGATGAGAGGGGAGTAGAGAAGGAGGTCTTGGGAGGATCGGAGGTCGCGTGTAGGTAGGTACCGGGAGACCATGTCACAGATGTATGGAGGAGACAGGTTGTGGATGGCTTTGTATGTCAGTGTGAGGGTTTTGAACTGGAGTCTCTGGGCGATAGGAAGCCAGTGAAGGGCTTGACACAGGGGAGAGGCTGGGGAATAGCGGGGGGACAGGTGGATTAGTCGGGCAGCAGAGTGTAGGATGGATTGGAGTGGTGCCAGAGTGCTAGAGGGGAGTCCAGAGAGTAGGAGGTTGCAGTAGTCGAGGCGGGAGATGATAAGGGCATGCACTAGCGTTTTTGCAGTGTTGCGGTCAAGGAAAGCACGGATTCGGGAAATATTTTTGAGTTTGAGACGACAGGAGGAGGCAAGGGCTTGGATATGTGGCTTGAAAGAGAGGGCAGAGTCGAGGATCACCCCGAGGCACCGGGCGTGTGGGACTGGGGATAGTGAGCAGCCATTGGCATTGATGGATAGGTCTGGTGGAGGGGTAGAGTGAGATGGGGGAAAGATGATGAATTCTGTTTTGTCCATGTTCAGTTGTAGAAAGCGAGCAGAAAAGAAGGCTGAAATGGCAGACAGTGCGGGATTTTGGTAAGCAAGGAGGAGAGGTCAGGTCCGGAGAGGTAGATCTGCGTGTCGTCAGCGTAGAGATGGTACTGCATACCGTGGGATTCTATGAGCTGTCCCAGGCCGAAAGTGTAGATGGAGAAGAGTAGGGGTCCTAGAACAGAGCCTTGAGGAACACCGACTGACAAGGGGCGAAGTGAGGAGGTGGTGTGGGGGAGGGAGACACTGAATGTTCGGTCTGTCAGATATGACGAGATCCAGGAAAGGGCCAAGTCTGTGATGCCAAGGGATGAGAGGATTTGTAGCAAAAGGGAGTGGTCTACAGTGTCAAAGGCAGAAGACAAGTCCAGGAGAAGGAGGACAGAGTAGTGTCGCTTGCTCCTGGCAGTTAGTAGGTCATTGGTGACTTTAGTTAGGGCATTGGTTGTTATTATATTGATTTTTTTTTTTTTTTTTTTTACCACTGGGTATTTTATATTCCAGTGATCATAATCTGTTTATTTGACACATGTAGATATGATATTGTACCTGTCGCACTTTTTTCATGATTTTCCTTGCTTCTAGTGTGTTTTTTTTTTTTTTACTTTTTGTGCCTTTCTAATACATTCAATAAACATCACATTTTATTACTGGAATCATTTCATCACTCAAATTGAACTGAGGTGACGCTTAGTTATTTCTTTTGTTGTCCTATAATAAAGGGGCTGAAATAAAACATAGACTATGATTCATTAAGACTGGCCTGTTATGCGCTAGTCGTCTCAATGATGGGCAAGCAGGAATAAGACGCCACTTAGCCCCTTCATGACCGATGGCGTATATTTATGCCATCCGCCGTGTCCCTGCCTTCGATGAGGCCTATGACACTGAGTGTGTATCTTTCCCTGCACATGATGGCTGACATAATCAGCCATCATGTGCCTCTAACACACGCAGGTGCATCTGTGATAGATTGGCAGCCGTTAACCAGTTACATTTCGCTGTCATTCACTGATGGCATTTAACACCCACCTGCCCATGACAGAGAGTAAAAAGTAAAAAAGTATTTTAAACACAAGTTCAAACCACCCTACTTTTGCCCCATTAAAGATAAAAACATTTAAAAAAAAAAAAAAAATACACATATTTGGCATTGCTGTGTTCAGAAACGCCCAATCTAATAAAGTATAAATTAAATTAATCTGATTGATAAATGGCGTAAGGAGAAAAAAAAACAAACAGAATTACCGTTTTTTGGTCGCCACAACTTTTGCAGTCATAGGAGATCAAAACATCGTATCTGCCCCAAAATGGTATCAATAAAAAACATCAGCATAGGGTGCAAAATATAAGCCATCACCCAGCCCCAGATGCCGAAAAATGGAGACACTGCGGGTCTCGGAAAACGGCGGCAAACACAAAAACTATGTTTCATACAAAGTTCGCCATTTTCTTTCACCACTTAAGTGAAAAAAAATAACCTATACATGATTGGTATCTGTGTCCTCGTACTGACCTGGGGAATCATAATGGCGGGTCAGTTTTACCTTTATAGTGAACGTGGTAAATAAAAACCCAAAATTAATTTAATTTTTTTTATTGTAATTTCACCACAGTTGGAATTTTTTTCCCCCCCATTTTCCAGTATACTATATGGTAAAATCAATGGTGTCGTTCAAAAGTACAACTCGTTCCACAAAAAATAAGCCCTCGCATGATCATAGTGCCGAAAAGATATGAAGTTGTGGCTCTCGGAAGGAGGAAAGGAAAAAAACGAAAAATGGCATAAGGGGTGGAAGGGTTAATGAATCAGGCACATCTTATTAGTGGTCTGCGCCTCCATGCTCCTCGCCTGAAGTGTAAGGCTATGTGCACATGTTCAGGATTTCTTGTAGAAAATTCCTGAGAATTCCGGACATTTTCTGCAAGAAATCCGCATGCGTTTTTGCCGCGGTTTTGACGCGTTTTTGCCGCGGTTTTTTCCGGACACTTCCCAATGCATTTTGGAGTGGGAAATCCGCAAAAAAAAAAAACGGAAAATTAATGAACATGCTGCGTTTTTTGCCGCGATGCGTTTTTTTTCGCGGAAAAAAACGCATCATGTGCACAAAACATGCGGAATTCATTCTAAATGATGGGATGCTTATTGTATGCGGTTTTTTGGCGGTTTTATAGCGTTTTTATCGGGGAAAACCGCGAAAAAACCGCAACGTGTGAACACAGCCTAAGGGTATATGCAAAAAAAACACAGCATTTTACTAATGCAGCAAAGTGAATGAGATTTCTGAAATCCGACTTGTTTTTTCCATGCAGTTGTGAATCAGTGTCATGTCTGCAGCATGGCAATTCTGTTGGACTTTTTCACCTTTTCTAACGCCGTAAAAAAAAAAAAAAAAAAACCTTAAAAAAGGCAGATATTTTACAGCATTTTATAGCATTTTTCCAGCCAACACATCAGGAGTTGCAAAAGAATTTTCAGCTGCACATTTTGCACATGCCCTAACTCCGGTAAGGGACTGGAGTAACATTTATGGCATAAGGAACACTGCCTTTTTTAGTGACTTTGTCGGTAGGCGTTGCCACGCCCTGTTGACCTCTTCCCCAGCTGTGCCCGATTTTCTGTCGAAAACTGGAGTGAAATTCACCAAAAGTCTCAGATATTTTGAACAAATATTATGCGACATTTGAATCGTGGCCACAGGTTTTATTTCTCCTATGCGTTTCGGAGAGATTGGCTGCTAAAGTTTAGTGCACCGAATATTCTAATTTTACCCTCAGGAAAAAGGGGTGATAGCATTGCCTAACCATAAGAAGGCATCATCATGCGAGGAGTAATAAAAGTAACATCCCCATTCACCCAGAGAAGGCCAGAACTGGCTTTTTCAATGTGATTTACTCTATCCATGGTGCTCACCATCACTACAAGCTGTGGGAGAGGAGAGAGGTTCTGCGATTTAATGTCATTACAAAGATCCAGGGCATTGGACGTTGCAGCTCTACTCTGCCGGCACTGTCATGTCATTACATTATGGAAGACACAACAATGCTGGCAGAGGAGAGCTGCAGAGTGTGGCAAGACTTGTTACGTACATTGTCTGGTTTAAAGGCATTATTCCTCAATCTCTGGGATAGATCTAGTGTGTTTTAAATAGATCAGGCTGCAAAAGTTTTCCTTCTATGATGCTGCCTTCTTATGATTGGGTAACATCATACAGGGGGAAAAGTAAATGCGCCCAGAGGAGAATTTCTGTTAATGCCTCTTGGTTGTAGGGGAAAATAGCATCTTAGCTGATATGAGCTCCAGAATCCAATATCTGCACAACTAAGAGGAGAAATAAGAAAACCTATTTTAGATTTTTTTTTTAATCTTCAGCCCCAGTTTAACATGTAAGAAGTGGTGAAAGGTCCTCTGTACATCACCATTAAAGGTAGATTCTGACCTCTTGTTGTAGGCACCAATGATGTATCTTTCTACGTTTCTGAGTTAGTGATTATTCTTCTGCCTTTTCCTCAGATTTCGTTGAAGCCGAAGACGTCTACTCTCAGGCCCTTCTGAAGTGCCCGGCCTTTTACCATAAAGAGAGGGCTATTCTGTACTCTAACCGAGCGGCGGCCAGAATAAAACAGGTAAACGTTACGTGTGAATAGAAATTTTCCTGTTCTAAAGTTATGGCCGATCCCATGAATAAAATGGGCAGTGAATGTGCAAGGACGGGATGGTTCCCTTGGGGCGCTCTGCACTGAGGCATCAGGTTTGTAGGGGAACAAACTGTGAAGGAGCCCGTCATTTCCAGGGTTGTGATGCTATACCCATCGCGAGGGTCCGCGTCTTTCAGCAGCGCAGCTGTTGTGACAGGCGGAGGTCAGTGCATGTTGGGTGTCGGAAGCTTTTGCCGGCATACAGTGTAATGTGACCAGGTTCTTACATTGGTGAAGGTGAGAGGCGCTATCCATCCATTCGACCCAGCTTGTCTCTGGCGGTACCAGGAGTGGAAAACTTGATGTTAGACCTTTCCACTGTCAATGCTTTGCCAGAAATTGGGAATTGGGGTCTCGAAACATATAGGGAGGGTCTAACAGTTCCAATGTAACCTGCTTCTTATGTATTTCACAGGACAAGACAGAACCTGCAATAGCAGACTGTACAAAAGGCATGTATGCACAATTTACCTACTTTACCCCTGTCTGGTAGTGAATTTATATTAGTATGATTTATTATTATCTTAATGATTGCCGTCCAAGTGCGATAGAACAAAATATCGGATCACACATGGACCAATGTTATTCTATGGGGCCGTGCACAGGTCCGATGTTTTCATTGGACCGAGCCGGTCCGCGGAAGAAATCGCACCATAGACTATCTGCATTCTATATTCAGATAGTACTCTGCCATGAATTCAGTGAGTCTGTGAAGGTAAGGAGGCTTATTCCCCGTGCAATGCTCCTCCGGGAAATTTAATATGCAAATTGCCTCTTCAGAGCTGACGAGGACTTACGGTAACTCTATAGCGCCACCTGTTGGAAGCAACATTCCTAAAGTCACTGTCGACCCATTAACGGGCCTTGCAATATGACTTGGGATAATTCAGTATGTCACTTTCCACAAGGAGAAACGTTACCCCTTAGACCCCAGGCCAGAGCCTCTCACTTAGTCCAATCATTTCTCATACTTTGCACTGACCAGGGGCAATACCCCGAAACACCGTGTCTGCAAATTGAGATTCTGATTTGGCTTTTATCCTAAGTCATATTGCAAGACTCGTTAAAGAGTCGACAGTGAGTTGTAGGATCGCTGCTTCCATCAGGTGGCGCTATAGCAGTGGTCCCCAACTCCAGGCCTCGAGGGCCGCCAACAGTGCAGGTTTTCAGGATTTCCTTAGTATTGCACAGGGGTTGGAATCATCACCTGTGCAGATGATCACATTACCACCGATGCAATACTAAAGAAATCCTGAAAACCTGCACTGTTGGCGGCCCTCGAGGCCTGGAGTTGGGGACCCCTGCGCTATAGTGTTCAAGTCCTAGTCCTTTCTGAAGAGAGTTTGTATAGTAAGTCTGTGGAAATCATTGGACTGCACTCGGGTGACAGAATGGAGAAGATAGAAGAAAACATTTCTCCATCTTCTCCTCATCCAAGAGAATCTGATCACACAATGATCAGAGTGTGATTAGCATAATCGACCCGATTTTCTCGGCTGAGAGAGGATCCGGTCGTGTACACTTAGCCTTACAGTAACAGGACTCATGCACTGCAGTACCCGAGTATTGCATGAGATCCGCTATAAAATCATTCAGGTAAACGTTACAAAAAAAAAGAAAAACTGCCTAAAACGACGCCTCTCCATTACTAAGTCGTGAGCTTGATGTCACTGGACAATACAAAGGTGACATCAACCCCGCAAATATGAACCTCACTACAAGGCAAGTTGGAAGAGCCGGGCAAAGCACCAGAATTTGCACATCTAATAGAGGCGCCTTTTCTGGGGCAGTTGCGGGCTGCTTTTTTTTAGGCCAATATCCAAGGCCCCTTACTAGCTGTCTGCTTTAGCTTGGCTGGTTGGCAAAATGGGGAGGACTCCACGCCATTCTTTTAAATTATTATATTATAAATTATATATATATATTTTTTAAACGCATGGGGACTCCTCTAGTCTTGATAACCAGCCATGATACAGAAGAGGGTTGCAAACTTTTTACCTCTGGTCACAGCTGCGGGCGAGGGAGGCGTGGCTCTCTGATCAGCAGTAATGATCTTACCATGTGCCAAATACTGGATGTTCGGGCCTCCAATCATGTGAATGGGGTTTGGGTACTGTTCCGGTAACCAAACTTTTTTTAACTGTTCGGCCAGCCCGAACATGAGAGGGTTCGCCCATCACTACTTCTCATTGACCTATGACTTACAGTTGTGTCAGACGTCTGCTTCATGAGCTTGCATCTTTCCTGGCAGATGATGGCTGTGTTGTTATTGAGCCATCATCTGCCACTAACAGCCGCGCGTGGAGTGGAATGGAGCTGCTTCCCCCCCACCCCCCGTGGCTGTGAAATTAAGTTACGCTATCAATCTCTTAACAGCCACGATGCAGCGTTCACGAGGCGCTGATGAGTTGCCAGGATCAAAATTGGCTATATCACTAAGGGTATGTGCACACTTTGCGGATTTTGCTGCGGATCCGCAGCAGTTTCCCATGAGTTTACAGTACAATGTAAACCTATGGGAAACTAAATCCGTAGTGCACATGCTGCGGAAAAAAACGCGCAGAAACGCAGCGTTTTATTTTCCGCAGCATGTCAATTCTTTGTGCGGAATCCGCAGCGTTTTTACACCTGCTCCAATAGAAAACTGCAGATGTAAAACCGCAGCGGAATTCGCAATAGAAACCGCGATAAATCCGCAGGAAAAAACGCAGCGGTTTTGCACTGCGGATTTATCAAGTCCTCTGCGGAAAAATCCGCAGAGGATCTTTCTACGTGTGCACATACCCTAAGGGGTTATTTTATTTTTTCATTTATCTATTTTATTATTACAATATATTATTTGCTTTTATTATTTATTTTTTTTCTCTGTAGCAATAGAGTTAAATCCCGACTATATCCGCGCGCTGCTGAGGAGGGCTGAACTCTACGAGAAGACTGATAAGCTAGATGAGGCCCTGGCAGATTACAAATCAGTCCTAGAAAAAGACCTGTCATGTCGCCAAGCCAAAGACGCCTGCATGGTAAGGGGCACCGCCGGCTTTCATCACAATGAGGTGATCAGACTGGTATTTATAAAAGATCAGAAACCTGCCCTTATTACTTGAACGGGTGGTTCTGCTGCTGGTCTGAAAGTGATTGTGTATTGCTAGGAGGGTATTCCATAACTATGATTGGGGAGATGCAGCCTTTGGGACACTCATTGATCCCTGGGATGAAAGGGCTGCATCACTAATTTAGCACTGCGGCCCCTTTGCTGGTTGTCCTGCAAAACTTCAGCCTGGCTGCTTTTGTACGGTGAAAGACCATACTCTGGATTAGTGGTGGGTCCATGCTCTGGATTAGTGGTGGCTCCATGCTCGGGATTAGTGCTGGGCCCATGCTCGGGATTAGTGCTGGGCCCATGCTCGGGATTAGTGCTGGGCCCATGCTCGGGATTAGTGCTGGGCCCATGCTCTGGATTAGTGCTGGGCCCATGCTCGGGATTAGTGCTGGGCCCATGCTCAGGATTTAATGCTGGGCCCATGCTTGGGATTTAATGCTGGGCCCATGCTCGGGATTAGTGCTGGGTCCATGCTCGGGATTGGTGCTGGGCCGTGCTCGGGATTAGTGCTGGGCCCATGCTCGGGATTAGTGCTGGGCCCATGCTCGGGATTAGTGCTGGGTCCATAGGTCACTGATTTGTTCTCACATATTCTAGTGATGTGCTATCTCCTCAGAAGGGAAATACCCCTTTACGTCACTATCCAATTCCTATACCTGCTGGCAGAACGGTGCCATAAATCTTTTACATTTGGCTTAGTTATGGCGGCAACGGCACGTCTCTTGCATCAAGAAATGATCAGGCATGTTAAAATCTAACATGCCCAATCTACGTATTCTTCACATTTGCTGAGGGGCCCCTATTTAGCTAACTTAAATCTACGGTTTTGGAGACGAGCACACGCAGAGCCACATTTCCAGTGATTGTAAAGGGAATCCATCAGCAGGTTTAGTTATCTAATCTTGACAGTAATACCATGTAGGGACAGAGACCTGATTCCAGCCATATGTCACTTACTGGGAGCAGTAGTCATGATATAATCAGTTTTCTCTGCTACAGATCTACCAGTGCTCTGAATGCTGAGCTGGGTATAACCCCGCCCACACCACTGGCTGCTTTATGTAAGTATACACAGAAAGCTGCCAATCAGTGCTGGGGGTGTGGTTGGACCAGGAGGTACATGATGCCTAGTCCTGTGTCCTGCTGATAAAACACTGATTTTATTGAAACAAAAACACAGTCTAGAAAGTGACTGTCATGCTGCTGCAGAGCAGTATAACGCAAGCTCCACCAGAGGGAGCTTGAGAGGGAAGTGAGACTGCGTACACAGAGAAGCACCACAGAGCAGCAGCACAGGCGCCACCAAGTGGCAAGAGAGTGGTCAGACAAGCCGAGTCAAACTACAATCAGAGGCAGAGGCAAAAAGGATAAACGGTATACATGGTCAGAAAACAAGCCAGGAGGTTCAGCAGTGGTCAGAAGCGGATAAGACAGTCAGAAAGCAGAAGCGAGTCCAAATACGAGCCAAGTCAGGAACCAGAGAATCAAACAGAGAAACGCTGGGAAGAGGGCAGACAGGGAGTCAACAGACACGGGACAAGTCAGGGATCACAGCAGGACAAATCAAGAGTTACCAGAGTCAGGTTCACACGCCAAAGGCAGAACTATAGCTGACACCACCAGCAAGATGCCTGGGAGCTATATAGCAAACCTGGGCCCAGAATGAGGCAGAGCAAAGTTAACCCTTGAAATGATCCGCCCGGAAAAAGAGCAGACAGGACTAAACCCTGGAACGGATCATGACAGTGACACAGCACTGGAATCTGTGTCTCTGCCCCTTTATCATGCTGCTCCGATTACATAGCAAAAACTTGCTCTCAAATTCCCTTTAATGGTAGAACAACACACCCCGTATTCTCAGTTCTATATTTTAGTAATTGACATTTTGCACATGGTCCTAATCTTTATGTAAAGTGAGTTTTTTCTGAAGTGAAACCTTTAACGCTATAATTGTTTTGTTTTTTTTTTTGTTTTTTATAAAGCGTTTGCCCAGGCAGATCGATGAAAGAAATGAGCGTTTAAAGGAGGAAATGATAAGTAAGCGGATCACACAAAGCTTCTACCTTATGAACACTACAACCTCTACCGGCTGTAATATCTTACACTGCGTCTTGTCTTATTCTCAGGCAAATTAAAGGATTTGGGAAACCTGGTCCTTAAGCCTTTCGGACTCTCCACCCAGAACTTTCAGGTCAACCAGGACGCTAACACCGGCTCGTACTCCATCAACTTTGTGCAAAATCGCAACGATAACAGATGATCGGTGTCCAGCTGAAGGGAGCGGATCGTCACAAGGTCGGAACAGACCGGAGTCATTCTCCTTCCTGATGTCATCCTCAGATACGTCACTTCATTACACGGAGCCCGCCTGCCATCCGTATCTATAAATATTGCTTTTTTTTTTTTTTTTTTTTGCTTTCCCACTTTGTATCTGGCTGTGATACGGTGAGAGCGGTTGGAACAGACAGCAGTCCTCGTTAAGTCACGGTTCGTGTTTGTGCGCCGATCAATGTTTTAACTATTGGGACTAGAAATATATGAATTATTTAAAAGGAACAAACAAAAATCCCATTTGATAATTAAGGGAAAAGGTTTTGCAGCAAGATCCTGAATGAAACCAACCATTGCCTCGGGCGCAACCCACTTTATCTATATGACCTGTCATCTTTTTTTTTTGGGGGGGGGGCGTTTACTGTGTATTCTTGATTTTAATAGGGTGACAGACAGCTGTAATCTAGGGGACAACAGTTACATTTGTTAGGTTTTTGCATTTTATATAATGGCTGGTGGTCTGCCAGAGCCCCACCGATCAAAAGAACAGGGGTACTCGCTGTCTCGTGTCAATGGCGCTATACTGAGCATGTGCAACCACTGCTCCATTCGCTGCTCTGGTCTTGCGTGCACATTGAAAATTTGGGCTACCCATTCTTGGGATTGGTGGGGTCCCTCAGCTGCTTATATATTTATCATCAATTCTTTTAGATAGGTGATATTCCCATTTAGACATTTATCAGGGAAGAAAATATTAAAGGAGTTTTCCACTATTGGGTAACCGGTTATTGATGAGCCCACAAAGTTAGCAGGAAAATTTTTTTTTTTTTTAAAAACTTAACGCTACTTCTCCATCCTCTGCCAGCCAGTTATTGCTCCCCTCCTTGTACACCAGGGGTGTCAAACTGCATTCCTCGAGGGCTGCAAACAGGTCACGTTTTCAGGATTTCCTTGTACTGCACAGGTGATAATTTAATCACCAACTCATTATTTGTGTAGGTGATTAAATTATCACCTGTGCAGTACAAGGAAATCCTGGAAACATGACCTGTTTGCAGCCCTCGAGGAATGCAGTTTGACACCCCTGTTGTACAGATTAATAAGAAATTATCTAATGATTTAAAGGGAAGGTCTACCTTTTGCATCTTTATTTCATTTGCACTAATTGTCTGGACAAAGCGACTGTGGACGTCATGCTGATTGACAGTCGGCTCCCTGCGGTGAGGAAGTGGGGAGCCGGCAATCAATCAGCATGACATCAGCAGAGACGCCCCGTCACCAGAGCAGAGCGGAAGAGAAGAAGTCTGTCAGGACAGAATTACTGCGGACGTCATGCTGATTTACAGTCGGCTCCTCGCAGTGAGGAAGTGGGGAGCCGGCAATCAATCAGCATGACATCAGCAGAGACGCCCTGTCACCAGAGCGGAAGAGAAGTGTCAGGACAGAATTACTGCGGACGTCATGCTGATTGACAGTCTCTCCCCGCTGTGAAGAAGTGGGGAGCCGGCAATCAATCGGCATGACAGCAGAGACGCCCTGTCACCAGAGCAGAGCCGACAAGAAGAAGCTGCCCTGTCTATGGATGTAAGCAGGGGAATTGCATAGGAGTGAGGTCTGTGACTCCTCTGACCAGGGAGAGACCTGTGCCAGGCAGGTAGTTGTTAATCAAGATCTTGGACCTATACGCAGAAATAATAATAGAAGTCCCGGATAACCCCTCTAATGTCCACAGTGGTCTACAGAAATCTCCCGACTGCGATGGGGAGTTTGTCAAAAGTTTAGCAGAGCACCAGTAAAACACAATTGTAGCAGAGGATGTAAGAAATCATAATTAAAGGGATTATTTACTACTGGACAAACTCTTATTAATGGCCAGCCACAGAGTGCTGCACAAAGTTAAAAAAAAAAAAAAGAAAAAAGTGGGGTTTGCAGCTGGTTAGTGGCTGCTGCTTTGCTGCAATAGTCGCCTGACTATGTTTATGGTGCACACTATATAGTAAGCATGGATCTTCCACCGTTACACATACTTTTTAGAAAAAAAAAAGACATGACTAGGGGTGAAAAATTTCCAAGTTATGGCAAAAACATGATGCGCCATCCTTTTGTAAGTTTTTTTTTTTTTTTCTTCCAGAAAGTGGTATAAATGCTGAAAGTGTACCCCTCTGTATCTGCTATGATACTCCCTTTAATTAGTACCTTCCCAGAAATTAAATCTTATGACAACACTCGCCACAAAATTTACAAAACATTCATCTTTATTGAGTTTACAAGTTCTCTTGCATGGACGTAACACTTGAAATAAAATAATATAAAAAAATACCACATGGAGTCTTTCAAACCACACAAACAATTTTTAAATATCAGATCACAAGAAAATAAGACTAGAAAGTAAAGTTCTCAGCAGAGAAATCCAGATCTGGAAGAAGTGCTACTCTTTACATGCCATGTTCAGCGGAAGCAGGTTAACGCTATAACAGATTAGTCACTACGCTGTAATTATAGATAAGAATAACTTGTAGTTCTGTCATCTTACAATCACATGATGCCCATATCCATTGGACACCTTACAGATGGGTATGACGGTCTTGGTCCCAATCCATTAATGTTCATGGAATGGACCGTGTCGTGTCTATGGCAGGAAAGGGTCTGGAACAGGTGGCTGAGTGTACACATCCAATGGTGAGTATTGCTCACTTAAAGGGACACTGTCACCTGAATTTGGAGGGAACAATCTTCAGCCATGGAGGTGGGGTTTTCGGGTGTTTGATACACCCTTTCATTACCCGCTGGCTGCATGCTGGCTGCAATATTGGATTGAAGTTCATTCTCTGTCCTCCGTAGTACATGCCTGCGCAAGGCAAGATTGCCTTGTGCAGGCATGTACTACGGAGGACAGAGAATGAACTTCAATCCAATATTGCAGCCAGCGGGTAAGGAAAGGGTGTATCAAACACCCGAAAACCCCGCCTCCATGGCTGAAGATTGTTCCCTCCAAATTCAGGTGACAGTGTCCCTTTAAAGGGCTTTATCAAAGGATCCCACACCTTACTAATCACAAGAACGAGGGTCACTTTGATCCGTAGTTTTCACTTAGCAAAACTGAGACTCATGGTCAACAGGCCATTTGGATAAATGTCCTGGAGAGTGGTGGGGTCCCACTGATTATACATTTATCATCTATGTTCTTCACTACTGAGTTACTGCTCAAATAATTCTGCAATGTAAGCTGTCAGCAATTCCCAAAGTTGCCCTGAGCATCGGTCATCTTTTTTTGTATGGGTTCGGAATAAAAAAAAATCCTGAATTACAGTCATCTGACATTGGCGAACATGTGCCTGACCTGATCCCCCGACTGCCTGACAGTCATCTGACAATGGCCAAACATGTGCCTGACTCTGATCCCCCGACTGACCGTCATCTAACAATGGCCAAACATGTGCCTGACTCTGATCCCCCGACTGACAGTCATCTGACAATGGCCAAACATGTGCGTGACTCTGATCCCCCGACTGACAGTCATCTGACAATGGCCAAACATGTGCCTGACTCTGATCCCCCGACTGACCGTCATCTAACAATGGCCAAACATGTGCCTGACTCTGATCCCCCGACTGACAGTCATCTGACAATGGCCAAACATGTGCCTGACCCTGATCCCCCAACTGACAGTCATCTAACAATGGCCGAACATGTGCCTGACCCTGATCCCCCAACTGACAGTCATCTGACAATGGCCAAACATGTGCCTGACTCTGATCCCCCGACTGACCGTCATCTAACAATGGCCAAACATGTGCCAGACCCTGATCCCCCGACTGACCGTCATCTAACAATGGCCAAACATGTGCCTGACCCTGATCCCCCGACTGACCGTCATCTGACAATGGCCAAACATGTGCCTGACCCTGATCCCCCGACTGACCGTCATCTGACAATGGCCAAACATGTGCCTGACTCTGATCCCCCGACTGACCGTCATCTAACAATGGCCAAACATGTGCCTGACTCTGATCCCCCGACTGACCGTCATCTGACAATGGCCAAACATGTGCCTGACTCTGATCCCCCGACTGACCGTCATCTAACAATGGCCAAACATGTGCCAGACCCTGATCCCCCGACTGACCGTCATCTAACAATGGCCAAACATGTGCCTGACTCTGATCCCCCGACTGACCGTCAT
The DNA here is from genome assembly GCF_032444005.1 of Ranitomeya imitator. Taxonomy (NCBI): domain Eukaryota; kingdom Metazoa; phylum Chordata; class Amphibia; order Anura; family Dendrobatidae; genus Ranitomeya; species Ranitomeya imitator. The sequence goes on along the minus strand of NC_091285.1, from coordinate 31,442,995 downwards.
CTGACAATGGCCAAACATGTGCCTGACCCTGATCCCCCGACTGACCGTCATCTAACAATGGCCAAACATGTGCCTGACTCTGATCCCCCGACTGACCATCATCTAACAATGGCCGAACATGTGCCTGACTCTGATCCCCCAACTGACAGTCATCTAACAATGGCCGAACATGTGCCTGACCCTGATCCCCCGACTGACAGTCATCTAACAATGGCCGAACATGTGCCTGACCCTGATCCCCCGACTGTCTGACAGTCATCTGACAATGGCCAAACATGTGCCTGACCCTGATCCCCCGACTGACCGTCATCTAACAATGGCCAAACATGTGCCTGACTCTGATCCCCCGACTGACCGTCATCTGACAATGGCCGAACATGTGCCTGACCCTGATCCCCCGACTGTCTGACAGTCATCTGACAATGGCAAAACTTGTGCTTGACTTGAACCCCAGACTGCCTGACAGTCATCCGACAATGTTCGAACTTGTGCCTGACATGATCCCCCGACTTCCTGACAGTCATCTGACAGTGGCCTAACTTCTGCCTGACCTGATTCCCTGATTGTCTGCTGACAGTGGCCTCCCCCCGACTGCCTGACAGTCATCTAACAATGGCCGAACTTGTGACTGAGCTTATCCCTCGACTGCCTCATCTGACAGTGGCCGAACTTGTTCCTGACCTGATCCCCCCCCAACCCCGACTGCCTGACAATGGCCAAACTTGTGCCTGACCTGGTCCTCCGACTGCCTGACAGTCATCTGACAGTGGCTGAACTTGTGCCAAACCTGATCAACCGACTGCATGAGTCCAGACGATAAAATAAAGGCAAAATTAAAAAATATATACAAGTCACCATGCCAACACTGCAGCTTTCACTTTTATATTACGGTTAAGAATTTAAAGGGATTGTCCAGGTCATGAATATGACATTGGAGAGGGTACTATTCCGGCGCCCTCAGAAAAGATCTGCTTACTGCTACTGCTGTATAGGGGATATTTTCGGGTACTGAAGCTCTGCTCCTATGCACTCAAGTGCACGGCGCCGTGCTGCAAACAGCTGATCGGTGGAGGCGGTTTGCTATGAAGCTCCACGCTAACATGGCGATCACTCTGTAAGTCAAAAATGACAAGTACATGTCAAAATATGTAGTTATGGGTGCCATATTCTGAAGTTTCTGACATTGATATATGACATTTAAAGGAGTTTTACCCTATTTCAACAATAGGGCTCTGAAAGTCCCTGTCGGAAAGGGATGGTGGTCCTGCATGCGTGTCACCACTCTATTCATTGTCTCTGGGATTGCCGAGGACAGCGCTCGTGGCATTTCACAGCCCAGTTCTCAGGATCAGTGAGTCGGACCCCCAGTGATCAGAAAATTATCACATATCCTACGGGGCAACCAGTCAGTACATAAAAGGAAGGTATCGTCAGAAAATGACCTATTGTTTAAAGAAGGTTTTTGTGTAATTTTTTTTTGTTAAATTGTTGACAATGTTTTAATATTAAAATCTGTATTTAAAAAAAATATATATATATATATATATATATATATATATATATATATATGCCAGTTTTCACACTGGCACTATTTTAGACTCCTACTTTATATAAGTTTTTCCAGCAACCTCATTATCATCACAGGCAGGATTACAAGGACCGGTAACTCAATTACGTACAGCTGATCACATCACATTAGGTGATGTCATAGCTGACCCTACTCACACCACCTTCCTAATGGCCTTTGCACATGCTCATTAGATGCTTCACTATAAAGGAGAAGGGGCGGAGTCAGTCTACTGCTGCTAATGTGCATGTGAATTTTCTGAACTATGGGGTTTAGAATAGCTTCAGTGACCAGTGTGAAAATTGCAAGATGTATGTAGGTAAACAGTCTATATACTTTTTTTTTTAAATACAGATTCTGACATAAAAAAATAAAACTACCAAAAATGAACAGATGTATGTTTAAATATATATATTTACCAGAAGAACCTGATTTAACACGTCATTTCCTGATGACCTATTCCTTTTAATAGGGTGTTCCAGCCACCTACAAATTTTTAAAACTGCTCAACATGGTATAAAATAGCAAATTTTTTATCCTATCGAAATTTTTTATTGACAGAAGACTTTCAATTATAAGTTTAACTTATCTGAATTCTGTGATTACACGAAATCCCAGCTGTCCTCAAAAAGACCTGAGCGGCACTCGCATGAGACATTTGCTACCTTAGCAAATACTACAACTATATTTGAAGAGTTTCCTCTTGTAAGCCAAATTGCTCACGCTAGCCCTATACTCTGTTGCCAAAGCCAGTGCTGGCTTCATCCGAGGACTAATATAGGACAGTAGGCCATTTTGTAAATGTCCGGCAGGTAAAACTTTTGGTAAGGATGTAGAGCTTCAAGGGACTGACATTTTTAAGGAATCTATCAGCAGGTATTTGCTATGTAATCTGAGAGCACCATGATGTAGGAGCTGAGATCCTGATTCCAGCGATGTGTCACTTACTAGGCTGTGTTCTACTCTTTCAATAAAATCAGTGTTTTATCAGCAGGAGATTATCACTACAGGACTAGGTGTCTTGTGCCTGATAGTCCAACCACGCCCCCAGCACTGATTGGCAGCTTTCTGTGTATACTTACCAATCAGTGATGTGGGCGGGGTTATACACAGCTCAGCATTCAGAGCACTGGGAGATCTGCAGTAGACATAGAGAAAACTAACTGCTGCACCCTTTAAACTAAGTGATTAATCGCTGGAATCGGGGTCTCTGCCCCCTACATCATGCTGCTTTCAGATTACATAGCAAAAACCTGCTGACAGATTCTCTTTAAGATATATTAGCAGAGTCCGGCTTCTCTCGTGAAACACCTTTAACATTCAGTTAGGCATTTATAAGGATATACTGTAAGAACGGTAGAAGTATGGAATGAGTTAAAAGTTAGAAATCCTTCCCTTGAAAATCTATGAGATTCAGTACTTCTGTAAAATGGAGATGACTTTACAAAATTTTCCAACCGGGCCCGTAAATATTTTGGTCCCCCCTCAGCAGATTGCGGTTACTCATCCAGCCGGTAATACTGGTAAGAAAAGCTCTCACGGTATAAAACCTACATTACGCCACAAAAAAAAAAAAAAAAACGTCTTTCACTTCAAGAAAATAAGTCCAGCGATGAACTTCATTGAAAAGTTTAAAAGAAAAAAAAAATGAAAATCTCACTCTACAGGGTTTGTTTTTTTTTCCTTTACAGTCTCATGCTTTTATTTTTGCAATATTTGTATCTATTTTTTTCTTTTTTTTTTTTAAATAAAATTTACAATAGAAATAACAATCTGTATAAGTTATACATTATTTTCACAGCTCGGGATTTTACACTTCACACGTCCTCAAAAAGGACACAAAACACCGGTTCTCGGACTTTCATGTACCGTAGGAATGGAAGGGAAAAAAAATTAAAAAATCTCCACCGTGTGTGACCATCTGGAGATTTCAAAGGCAGCGGTTCCTAGTCTGTATTGGCTGGAAAGAGAGAAATGGAAAACAAAACAAAAAAAGGCATTATTTGCAAAAGGAATGAGTTAACTCCTGAGATACTATTCAAGTGGCATACTTTCATATGTAATTTTTAGATTCTTATTTACCAGAATTTTCTTGCAATTTCTGCTCTGAGCCAACAGCATCACGGCTGCTAATCCGCTACCCAGAGCATGTATATTTATATCCTACTCCTTCTATATGTCCGACTCATACCTCCTATACCCCTCCGCATGATACCTCAGAACGGCTGTGGCTTCTGTCAATCATTGAGGATATAGGTGTGGATCAGCGCTGGAAATTTACATACAAAGAACTCCTAAAAGGTTCAGTACAGCCAGACTAAAAGATTACAGTGGATCAGACACAAACGAGATACAAGTGCTTCTCAAAAAATTAGAATGTCATCAAAAAGTTAATTTATTTCAGTTCTTCAATACAAAAAATGAAACTCCTATATTATATAGACTCATTACAGAGTGATCTATTTCAAGTGTTTATCCTATATTAGAGTTATTACACACAGAGTGATCTATTTCACGTGTTTATTTCTGTTAATGTTGATGATTACGGATTACAGTCAATGAAAACCAAAAGTCATTATCTCGGTAAATTAGAATAATTAACAAAAAAACCTGCAAAGGCTTCCTAAGTGTTTACACGGGTCCCTTAGTCTGTTTCAGTAACTCCACAATCATGGGGAAGACTGTTGACTTGACAGATGTCCAGAAGGCAGTCACTGACACACTCCATAAGGAGGATAAGCCACAAAAGGCCATTGATAAAGAAGCCGGCTGTTCACAGAGTGCTGGATCCAAGCAGATTAAGGGAAAGTTGAGCGGAAGGAAAAAGTGTGGTAGAAAAAGGTGCACAAGTAACCAGGATAACCGCAGCCTTGAAAGGATTGTTAAGAAAAAGCCATTTAAAAATTTGGGGGAGATTCACAAGGAGCGGACTGCTGCTGGAGTCATTGCTTCACGGGCCCCCACACACAGACGTATTCAGGACATGGGCTACAAGTGTCACATTCCTTGTGTCAGGCAACTCATGACCAATAGACAACGCCAGAGGCGTCTTACCTGGCCAAGGAGAAAAAGAACTGGACTGTCGCTCAGGGGTCCAAGCTGTTGTTTTCAGATGGAAGTAAATGTTACATTTCATTTGGAAATCAAGGTCCCAGAGTCTGGAGGAAGAGTGGAGGCCATAATCCAAGCTGCTGGAGGCCTAGTGTGAAGTCTCCACAATCAGTGATGGTTTGGGGAGCCATGTCATCTGCTGGTGTAGGTCCACTAGGTTTTATCAAGACCAAAGTCAGCGCAGCCGTCTACCAGGAAATTTTGGAGCACTTCATACTTCCCTCTGCTGACAAGCTTTTTGGCGATGGAAATGTCATTCTCCAGCAGGACTTGGCCCCTGTCCACACTGACAAAAGTACCAATACCTGGTTTACAAACAACAGTATCACTGGGCTAGATTGGCAGGAAACTCGCCTGACCTTAACCCCATAGAGAATCTATGGAGTATTGTCAAGAGGAAGATGAGACACCAGACCCAACAATGCAGACGAGCTGAAGGCTGCTATCAAAGCAACCTGGGCTTCCATAACCCCTCAGCAGCGCCACAGTCTGATCGCCTCCATGCCACGCCGCATTGATGCAGTAATTGATGCAAAAGGAGCCCGACCAAGTATTGAGTACATTTACTGAACATACATTTCAGTAGGCCAACATTTCGGATTTTAAAATCATTTTTCAAGCTGGCGTTATAAAGTATTCTAATTTACTGAGATAATGACTTTTGAGGTTTTTATTGGCTGTAAGCCATAATCATCAACAACAGAAATAAACACGTGAAATAGATCACTGTGTAATGACTCTATATGAGTTTCACTTTTTTTTTAATTGAAGAACTGAAATAAATTAACTTTTTGATGATATTCTAATTTTGTGAGAAGCACCTGTACATATTCTGATTTCGGGTCTTGACTCCTACAACGTACTTTAAACCCGATGCGTTGTTCAGGCAGATGACTCTTCAGGAAATTCTGAAGTATTTATTCCTCAAGCGTCTTGAGTTTTACCAATGTTTAGTTGTTTCATGAGCATTTTAACAACATTTTTTGGAGAATTTTAACTTTTTTTTACTATCGTATTTTTTCTTGCTGCATTGAAAAATTAAGAAACCATAAACTTTTGGGTTTTTTTTTAGCAAAAATTATGGCGAAACGCTCCCAAAAAACTTCCGGTCGCCTGTTTAATCTATTGACTTGTGTTGTAAAGAGCATCTTCCAAGCGGAAAACACCAGAAGAATGTAGGTCACTTAATGTAAAGGTTTAAAAGCCTGGACATGTGAACAGCAATTTGCTTATATTCATTCTTTTTAATATTTTGAGGCAGTTTTCGCTACGGAATCCACCTGAGAAATAAGTCGTAGGCACATAGCCATATATTGGTCATAGTAATTTAGGGTCTAGGTAAATTTGGCGATACCCTTGAAGTTGCCTGATAAAACCATTCACTGACAATATATTTTTTGTTTTTTGTCTTATGAAGATTACTCTCTTTCTGTATGTTTTACTAGGGTAGAGTCGCTTAAAAAAAAGGATGGCTTTCCTTTTGCACAGTTGCATAACTTAACCCATTACTTGCCAAATTAAACTTTTTACAAGTACGGATTTTTCAGAAAAGGGCGTCCCAATATTCAATTAAAAATAACAATGACATGATTTCCTATTTTGAAAACATTCATTTTACAAACACAACACAAAAAATTGGACTTAATTATAAAAATTATAAAAATCTTAGTTGCTAGAAGCTAAAGATTAGGCGTCCCAAAAGAAGGACATTGGTAGATAATGGGTTAAGAAAGAAGGTGCATAACATTAGAAAGGAGGAGCGTAACATTAGAAAGGAGAATAACAATAGAAAGGAGAATAACATTGGAAAGGAGGGGCGTAACAATAGGAAGGAGGAAAATAACATTAGAAAGGAGAAGAACATTAGAAAGGAGGAGAATAGCATTAGAAAGGAGGAGAATAACATTAGAAAGGAGAATAACATTAGAAAGGAAAGGCGTAACAATAGAAAGGAGGAGAATAACATTAGAAAGGAGGGGCGTAACATTAGAAAGGAGGGGCGTAACATTAGAAAAGAGGAGCGTAACATTAGAAAGGAGAATAACATTAGAAAGGAGAATAACATTAGAAAGGAGGGGCGTAACAATAGAAAGGAGGAGAATAACATTGGAAAGGAGAATAACATTAGAAAGGAGGGGCGTAACAATAGAAAGGAGAATAACATTAGAAAGGAGAATAACATTAGAAAGGAGGGGCGTAACAATAGAAAGGAGGAGAATAACATTGGAAAGGAGGGGCGTAACAATAGGAAGGAGAATAACATTAGAAAGAAGGGTCGTAACATTAGAAAGGAGGGGAATAAAATTAGAAAGGAGGGGAATAACATTAGAAAGGAGAATAATATTAGAAAGGAGAATAACATTAGAAAGGAGGGGCATAACAATAGAAAGGACGAGAATAACATTGGAAAGGAGGGGCGTAACATTAGAAAGGAGAATAACATTAGAAAGGAGAATAACATTAGAAAGGAGGGGCGTAACAATAGAAAGGACGAGAATAACATTGGAAAGGAGGGGCGTAACATTAGAAAGGAGGGGCGTAACATTAGAAAAGAGGAGCGTAACATTAGAAAGGAGAATAACATTAGAAAGGAGAATAACATTAGAAAGGAGGGGCGTAACAATAGAAAGGAGGAGAATAACATTGGAAAGGAGGGGCGTAACAATAGGAAGGAGAATAACATTAGAAAGAAGGGTCGTAACATTAGAAAGGAGGGGAATAAAATTAGAAAGGAGGGGAATAACATTAGAAAGGAGAATAATATTAGAAAGGAAAATAACATTAGAAAGGAGAATAACATTAGCAAGTAAAAGAATAACATTAGAAAGGAGGGGCGTAACATTAGAAAGGGGCATAAGATTAGAGAGGAAAATAATAGAAAGGAGGGGCGTAACATTAGAAAGGAAAATAACATTAGAAAGGAGGGGAGTAACATTACAAAGGAGGCAAATAACATCAGAAAGGAAAAAATTGTTCCAGAATCAGTTGGAAAAGATGCGAAAAAAAAAAAAAGTTGCATCTTCGAGGATTTCTGACTTGACTTTTGGCAATTAAGTTGATCACCAAGCAGACTTCAACTTACAGGAGTTGTGCATCATCACCTGCACAGGCTGACGCTCACACACACCGAAACGGCCCAATGTCTAGTGAACATCATGAACCATACTAGAATATGAGCAAGATCTTCACTGGTGAATGGTTCTTTCAGCAACTGCACATTGTGCCTCTCTGTGCCTCATGTCGTGACTGTGCAACACATTTAAAAAGGACCTTTCATTGTTTTGTGTTTTTTTAATGTAAAGTGAGTTCCACCTCTAATTGCCGCTGCTCCACTGATTCTGGAATAGTTTTTCTTCTACACCCCTCTGTTCCAAAGTTATGTCTGCCTGGTTGAAAAAAAATATACATTTTCTCTTCAACAACTGGTTTATACCAAAGAACTTGCTTTTTCTCCTTTGATGCTGGCTAATAACAACATGACCATGCCCACGGAGATGTTCTGTGGTACTCGCTCAATTGGTTGAAAGGAAAATTTGCACCTTTATTAAACGAGGGGCAAAACTATTACAAAGGAGGGGTGAAACTATTACAAAGGAAGGGCGAATCATTACAAAGGAGGGGCAAAACTATTACAGAGGGGCGAAACTATTACAAAGGAGGGGCGAAACATTACAAAGGAGGGGCGAAACTATTACAAAGGAAAGGCGAAACTATTACAAAGGAGGGGCGAAACTATTACAGAGGGGCGAAACATTACAAAGGAGGGGCAAAACATTGAAAAGGAGCAACCAAACATTGAAATAGGAGGGGAAAACCATTAAAAAGGAGGGCTAACCATTAAAAAGGAGGGGCAAACCACTAAAAAGGAAGGGAAAAATATTAGAAAGGAGTATAACATTAGAAAGGAAAGGCACAAAAGAAAACTTGTTCCAGAATCAGTTGGAAAAGATGCTAAAAACAAAAAAAAACCTCAATGCAAAGGTTATGAAACTACATAAAACATAGGAAGAAATAGAAAACAGTGAAGCTCTGACTGTGATGATACTTTAACCCCTTAATCCCATATGACGTACTATCCCGTCCAGGTGACCTGGGACTTAATTCCCATGGACGGGATAGTACGTCATATGCGATCGGCCGCGCTCACGGGGGGAGCGCGGCCGATCGCGGCCGGGTGTCAGCTGCCTATCGCAGCTGACATCCGGCACTATGTGCCAGGAGCGGTCACGGACCGCTCCCGGCACATTAACCCCCGGCACACCGCGATCAAAGATGATCGCGGTGTGCCGGCGGTGCAGGGAAGCATCGCGCAGGGAGGGGGCTCCCTGCGGGCTTCCCTGAGACGATCGGTACACGGTGATGTGCTCACCGTGTACCGAGCGTCTTCTCCCTGCAGTCCCCGGATCCAAAATGGCCGCCGGGCTGCATCCGGGTCCTGCAGGGAGCACTTCCGGGTCAGGATCAGGCTGCAGCTGCAGCTCTAATCCTGCCCGGCTGTATGTTAGATCACCGATCTAACAGAGTGCTGTGCACACTGTCAGATCGGTGATCTGTGATGTCCCCCCCTGGGACAAAGTGAAAAAGTAAAAAAAAAAATTTCCACACTTGTAAAAAAAAAAATTAAAAAAAAATTCCTAAATAAAGCAGAAAAAAAAAAATATTATTCCCATAAATACATTTCTTTACATAAAAAAAAACAAAAAAACAATAAAAGTACACATATTTAGTATCGCCGCGTCCGTAACGACCCGACCTATAAAACTGGCCCACTAGTTAACCCCTTCAGTGAACACCGTAAGAAAAAAAAAAAAAAAACGAGCCAAAAAACAACGCTTTATTATCATAACGCTGAACAAAGAGTGGAATAACACGCGATCAAAAAGACGGATATAAATAACCATGTTACCTCTGAAAACGTCATCTTGTCCCGCAAAAAACGAGCCGCCATATAGCATCATAACCAAAAAAATAAAAAAGTTATAGTCCTCTGAATAAAGCGATGCCAAAATAATTATTTTTTCTATAAAATAGCTTTTATCGTATAAAAGCGCCAAAACATAAAAAAAATGATATAAATGAGGTGTCGCTGTAATCGTACTGACCCGAAGAATAAAACTGCTTCATCAATTTTACCAAACGCGGAACGGTATAAACGCCTCCCCCAAAAGAAATTCATGAATAGCTGGTTTTTGGTCATTCTGCCTCACAAAAAAATCGGAATAAAAAGCGATCAAAAACTGTCACGTGTCCGAAAATGTAACCGATAAAAACGTCAACTCGTCCCGCAAAAAACAAGACCTCACATGACTCTGTGGACCAAAATATGGAAAAATTATAGGTCTCAAAATGTGGAGACGCAAAAACTTTTTTGCTATAAAAAGCGTCTTTTAGTGTGTGACGGCTGCCAATCATAAAAATCCGCTAAAAAACTCGCTATAAAAGTAAATCAAACCCCCCTTCATCACCCCCTTAGTTAGGCTAGGTTCACATTGCGTTAATGGGTTAACGCTAACGGACAGCGTTGCACGGCGAAAATGTCACAATTAACGCCGTGCAACGGGTCCGTTAGCACAACCATTGACCGCAATGTGATTTTCAGGTGTAGCGCATCGCTAGAGCGTGCCATTTTCGGCTCGCGCTAGCAAGGTGCCATTCTTTTGTGGCGCGCCTCAGACGCTGCTTGCAGCGTCCGCGGCGCGCCCGAGGTCCGATCCCCGATCTTCCAGAGCGGGGACGTTAACGCGACCACTAAACACGACACCTAAAAAGACATTGTGTTAGCGCAATCCGCTAGTGCTAAACGGATTTCCCTAACGCAATGTGAACCTAGCCTTAGGGAAAAATAATAAAATTAAAAAAAATGTATTTATTTCCATTTTCCGGTTAGGGTTAGGGTTAGGGCTAGGGTTGGGGCTAGGGTTAGGGTTTGGATTACATTTACGGTTGGGATTAGGGTTGGGATTAGAATTAGGGGTGTGTCTGGGTTAGGTGTGTGGTTAGGGTTACAGTTGGGATTAGGGTTAGTGGTGCGTTTGGATTAGGGTTTCATTTATAATTGGGGGGTTTCCACTGTTTAGACACATCAGGGGCTCTCCAAACGCGACATGGCGTCCGATCTCAATTCCAGCCAATTCTGCATTGAAAAAGTAAAACAGTGCTCCTTCACTTCCGAGCTCTCCCGTGCGCCCAAACAGGGGTTTACCCCAACATATGGGGTATCAGCGTACTCGAGACAAATTGGACAACAACTTTTTGGGTCCAAGTTCTCTTGTTATCCTTGGGAAAATAAAAATTTGGGGGGCTAAAAATCATTTTTGTGGGAAAAAAAAGGATTTTTATTTTCACGGCTCTGCGTTGTAAACTGTAGTGAAACACTTGGGGGTTCAAAGTTTTCACAACACATCTAGATAAGTTCCATGGGAGGTCTAGTTTCCAATATGGGGTCACTTGTGGGTGGTTTCTACTGTTTGGGTACATCAGGGGCTCTGCAAATGCAACGTGACGCCTGCAGACCAATCCATCTAAGTCTGCATTCCAAATGGCGCTCCTTCCCTTCCGAGCTCTGCCATGAGCCCAAACAGTGGTTCCCCCCCACATATGGGGTATCAGCGTACTCAGGACAAATTGCACAACAACTTTTGTGGTCTAATTTCTTCTCTTACCCTTGGGAAAATAAAAAATTGGTGGCGAAAAGATTATTTTTGTGAAAAAATATGATTTTTTATTTTTACGGCTCTGCATTATAAACTTCTGTGAAGCACTTGTTGGGTCAAAGTGCTCACCACACCTCTAGATAAGTTCCTTAAGGGGTCTACTTTCCAAAATGGTGTCACTTGTGGGGATTTCAATGTTTAGGCACATCAGGGGCTCTCCAAACGCAACATGGCATCCCATCTCAATTCCAGTCAATTTTGCATTGAAAAGTAAAATGGCGCTCCTTCCCTTCCGAGCTCTGCCATACGCCCAAACAATGGTTTACACCCATATACGGGGTATCAGCGTACTCAGGACAAATTGGCCAACAATTTTTGAGGTTCAATTTCTTCTCTTACTCTTGGGAAAATAAAAAATTGGGGGCGAAAAGATCATTTTTGTGAAAAAATATGATTTTTTATTTTTACGGCTCTGCATTATAAACTTCTGTGAAGCAATTGGTGGGTCAAAGTGGTCACCACACATCTAGATAAGTTCCTTAGGGTGTCTACTTTCCAAAATGGTGTCACTTGTGGGGGGTTTCAATGTTTAGGCACATCAGTGGCTCTCCAAACGCAACATGGTGTCCCATCTCAATTCCTGTCAATTTTGCATTTAAAAGTCAAATGGCGCTCCTTCCCTTCCGAGCTCTGCCATGCGCCCAAACAGTGGTTTACCCCCACATATGGGGTATCAGCGTACTCAGTACAGATTGTACAACAATGTTTGGCATCCATTTTATCCTGTTACCCTTGGTAAAATAAAACAAATTGGAGCTGAAATAAATTTTGTGTGAAAAAAAGTTAAATATTCATTTTTATTTAAACATTCCAAAAATTCCTGTGAAACCCCTGAAGGGTTAATAAACTTCTTGAATGTGGTTTTGAGCACCTTGAGGGGTGCAGTTTTTAGAATGGTGTCACACTTGGGTATTTTCTATCATATAGACCCCTCAAAATGACATCAAATGAGATGTGGTCCCTAAAAAAAAATGGTGTTGTAAAAATGAGAAATTGCTGGTCAACTTTGAACCCTTATAACTCCCTAACAAAAAAAAATTTTGGTTCCAAAATTGTGCTGATGTAAAGGAGACATGTGGGAAATGTTACTTATTAAGTATTTTGCGTGACATATCTCTGTGATTTAAGGGCATAAAAATTTAAAGTTGGAAAATTGCGAAATTTTCAAAATTTTCGCCAAATTTCCGTTTTTTTCACAAATAAACGCAAGTTATATCGAATAAATGTTACTACTAAAATGAAGTACAATATGTCACGAGAAAACAATGTCAGAATCGCCAAGATCCGTTGAAGCGTTCCAGAGTTATAACCTCATAAAGGGACAGTGGTCAGAATTGTAAAAATTGGCCCGGTCATTAACGTGCAAACCACCCTCGGGGCTTAAGGGGTTAAAAGTTTAGGAGCAATTTTCCTAAATGTGGAGACCACCAAAAAGCAGGAAGTATAGACGAACAAATCCTTTAAAAACAAAAACCTGGTCAATTGGCCATTTTGAGCCCACCGGACAGGAGACACGCAAACTGTCTCCACCTGCCAGCATCCTCGTCTCATCTTTTGATTAGCTGTCCTGGCGTGACGTCAGGTGATACATACATAACATTGTGCATGCTAGCTAATCAAAAGATAAAACAGGGGTGCTGGCAGTTTGCATGTCTTCTGTCCAGTAGCAAAGGAATACAGTGGCCGCTGGACCAGGGTTGGTATGCCCATCTCTAATAGGGTGACATGCATTGAGACCTTTGAAAAATCTTTTGAAAAATATTAATGTCACTGCAGGAAAATGTGGTATTACGGGCAGGGCTGTGGAGTCGTGGGTCGGAGTCATGGAAATTGAGGAGTTGGAGGTTAGGCTTATCGACTCCATAGCCCTGTCAGGGCTGTGGAATCGGAGTCGTGGAGTCTGAGTTGGAGCTCATTTTGGTGGAGTCGGAGTTAGTGTTATGAAAATTGAGGAGTCGGAGGTTTGGCTTACCGACTCCACAGCCCTGATTACGGGCGCCCTAATCAAAGTAATAAAGGAGCAGCGAGCCGCAGCAAATAGTGAGATCAGATACCGTATTAGGGCATAATGACGGGGATTGGCCCTAAATTAAGGATTATAGCAAAACACAGCTGCCTACTTTCATCTATCCTGGCATTGGCCAAATCTGTCATCAAGGTGTCGATAAGCTGATTACTGGGGCTGCCAAAACCCACGGATAGCCAATTAATATTGAATTCCGCAAAAAAAAAAAAAAAAGTTTTAAAGTGAATGTCAACAGATTTCACAATTTTTATAAATTATACACTGCTCAAAAAAATAAAGGGAACACTAAAATCCCACATCCTAGAGATCACTGAATGAAATATTCCAGTTGTAAATTTTTATTCATTACATAGTTGAATGTGATGAAATCAATAAAACCTAAAAAATAATCAACGTAAATCACAACTAATATCCCACGGAGGTCTGGAGTTGGAATGATGCTCAAAATCAAAGTGCAAAATGAATTTACAGGCTGATCCAACTTTAGTGGAAATGCCTCAAGACAAGGAAATGATGCTCAGTAGTGTATGTGGCCTCCACGTGCCTGTATGACCTCCCTACAACGCCTGGGCATGCTCCTGATGAGGCGGCGAATGGTCTCCTGTGGATCTCCTCCCAGACCTGGACTAAAGCATCAGCCAACTCCTGGACAGTCTGTGGTGCAACGTGACGTTGGTGGATGGTGCAAGACATGATGTCCCAGATGTGTTCAATCGGATTCAGGTCTGGGGAACAGGCGCGCCAGTCCATAGCTTCAATGCCTTCATCTTGCAGGAACTGCTGACACACTCCAGCCACAAGGTCTGGCATTGTCCTGCATTAGGAGGAACCCAGGGCCAACCGCACCAGCATATGGTCTCACAAGGGGTCTGAGGATCTCATCTCGGTACCTAATGGCAGTCAGGCTACCTCTGGCGAGCACATGGAGGGCTGTGCGGCCCTCCAAAGAAATGCCACCCCACACCATTATTGACCCACTGCCAAACCGGTCATGCTGAAAGATGTTGCAGGCAGCAGATCGCTCTCCACAGCATCTCCAGACTTTGTCACATGTGCTCAGTGTGAATCTGCATTCATCTGTGAAGAGCACAGGGCGCCAGTGGTGAATTTGCCAATCCTGGTGTTCTGTGGCAAATGCCAAGCGTCCTGCACGGTGTTGGGCTGTGAGCACAACCCCCATCTGTGGACATCAGGCCCTCAGACCATCCTCATGGAGTCGGTTTCTAACCATTTGTGCAGACACATGCACATTTGTGGCCTGCTGGAGGTCATTTTGCAGGGCTCTGGCAGTGCTCCTCCTTGCACAAAGGCGGGGTAGTAGTCTTGCTGCTGGGTTGTTGCCCTCCTACGGCCCCCTCCACATCTCCTGGTGTACTGGCCAGTCTCCTGGTAGCGCATCCAGCCTCTGGACACTACGCTGACAGACATAGCAAACCTTCTTGCCACAGCTCGCATTGATGTGCCATCCTGGATGAGCTGCTTTACCTGAGTCACTTGTGTGGGTTGTAGAGTCCGTCTCATGCTACCACGAGTGTGAAAGCACAACCAACATTCAAGTGACCAAAACATCAGCCAGAAAGCATTGGTACTGAGATGTGGTCTGTGGTCCCCACCTGCAGAACCGCTCCTTTATTGATTGTGTCTTGATAATTGCCAATAATTTCCATCTGTTGTCTATTCCATTTGCACAACAGCATGTGAAATTGATTGTCAATCAGTGTTGCTTCCTAAGTGGACAGTTTGATTTCACAGAAGTTTGATTTACTTGGAGTTATATCCCGTTTAAGTGTTCCCTTTATTTTTTTGAGCAGTGTATGTTATTGGCCCAGTTTTAGAATTGGAGACCTCCAATGCTACGACCCACCCAGCCTGATAGTTGCAGTTTGTACTGAGCAGTGAGAGATCTCAGCAGGGAAGAGGGAACTGAGATGTCAATCAGAACAGGCTGAATGATTGAGTTTGAGCTTTCATAATAAGTATTATTCAGTCATTCTGACTTGTATCAAAGGAAGTACATTTGCTTCATCAGTTCGAAGATCCATTTAATCAACGTATATGCAGTCTGTATTGTGAAAGCTGGTGACAAATCCGCTTTTGCATGGATGAGAAGAGATATTACATGGCTAACATTGTCAATGAAGATGGAACACATGAGGTCGGTGCTATAAAATGTGCAAACTATAAAATGGTACAACCCCCAAGCGTAGATGAATAGTAACCAAAAGGAAAAATAAAAGTACAAAATGGCTTTTTTTTTTTTTTTTAAAGATCTTAGGAAACCCTAAATGTCAGTTTCTGTTTGCAGGAAAGAACTCATGAAAACAGGAGCATTCAATTAATCTTGAAAATTAGCAATTATGAAAAGTTTGGACATTTGTTATAGCCAAATGAGGCATATAATAAAAAGGGAGGGAAAAAAAAAAAAAAAGGCAATGCATTTTTTTTCTATATTGGGTCTAAGCATCAAGAGATGACATCATAATTATACCCCGTGCACTGTATTATTACCTCATTAGTAGGAGAACATAACCCTGTCTTACCAACAGGCCAATTATTAAATGCAAATTATCATTTTAATATTCAGTCAATCTTGTGAACTGCAAAATTAAAAAAAAATTAAAAAAATAAAACTTTCATACAAAATGGTTAATTCAGCTATTTGGCTATATTGAAGGGAACACTGGAGGAAAAAATGGATGTACTATGTTCTTGGTTCTGCAGAGTTTAAAGGGATCTTGGAATTGGAAAACACCAACCTACATTAAGTTGTCAGTAGTGTGAAGCAAGAAAAACCTTGTGTGAAGAAAACCGGAAAGTTGCGAATTACTATAAGTGTGCATGTATGGTATATTATATATAGCATAAAAAATTTTGAGTTAAATGTTTATGCAAATGGATTATGTCGAACTTAAAAATTATATATATATATATATATATATATATATATATATATATATATATATATATATATATATATCTCTCATTTATATATTTTTTATTTTTTTATTTTTTTTAATATAAAGAAAATTAATTTCAGTTACCATTGGGGCTGAATTTAGGGTAGTCCTCTTACAAAATAGAAAAAGTATTAGGGAGAAATTAAAAAAATTAAATTAAAAAAAAATATATAAAAAAAAAAAAAATAAAACAAAGAAGCGCATCACTCACCCTCCTCAGGTCCAATGCTAGAAATGGTTGACATGCTGTGAGCAGCACAGACTCAGCAATGGACCCAGTGAGGGTAAGGCACAGTTTATTTTTTTTAACTACTAATGGAACATATAAAGGAAAAACTCCATTAAAAAAAAGGGTATACAATACCAGAGACTTTCCTACATCTACATATAAAGCTTCAAGAAGTTCACATTAGCCTAACGAAATACACTAAAAAAAAATTGTTTTTATCTAACATCTAAGAACATCTTGCTTTGCTCTTTCCTTGGTAAGAAACACCAACCTGATACTTCACATTCCCACTCCTAAAAGCAAAACCAACGTCACCAATTTCGGTGTAATGCTTCACTTCACCTGTAGAGGCACTGCTGGGAATAATGACACCCTGCTGCATAGATCACAGTGATCGCTGGGGGGAAAAAAGGGTCTATGCAGCAGGAATATCCTGCGATCGGTTCTTTTTTTTTTTTTTTCTTTTTGGAGAATTGTTCAACGAGTTGACGAAACTAAAATGTTTCATTGTTTAACGAAAAAAAAAGCAAATTTATTGTTTAGTTTCACCTTATGGGACTAATATGATCCCATTTAGTAAGGCCGAGCGGCTGATAAAGAAGCTGATGTTCCGCCATTTTTCCTTTTTTTTTTTTTACCCCAGTAACACACAACAAATTCAGATTTAGTTTATTTTATTTACAATTTTGTACATTTTAGAGCAATACACAATTACATCGGTTTCAGATTTTCTGACCTGCAAACAGATACCTTAAACTTTCATGAAAACGAGAAAAAAAAAAAAAAAAGAAAAAAAAATATTGGGAAAGAAAATAAAATATATATATATTCATTTGATAAAGTACATCCAAAAATAATGTAACAGTGAGACACCGACAAAAGCACAAACATGTCTGAACCAGAACAGATCCTAAAAGAAAGGCGGGAGAGGAATCCTTTCAGAATTTGTGTATATATATATATATTCATATTTAACATATTACGATGGCCACGGGTGTCATCATTTTTCATCTAGACTTCTGTCCTGGGATGATATAATAATTAAAAAAAATAATAATAATAATCCACCTTTTACACTTCAGAATCACTATGTACATCCCTCTCCCTCTCCTCTTCACGCACTGATCCACCATGATGGAAAACGGACGCTACAGGCCCGTCACATAGCAGGGGACTAAGTGGCGGTCAGTGGTCAGTGAGGCTTCCATGCCTCGTGTCTTCATAGAATTACAAAATATTTATGGAGTGAAATGTTAAATTACAAGGGGGTCGCCCAAGACTATTAATCGATGGCCTATTCTTAGGATAGGCCATCAATTTATGAGAGTCTGACTCACAGACCCCCCTCGATCCCTTCATTGTTTATAGAGCTACAGCGCCGTACATTCAAGTATGGCCGTTACTGGTACTGCAGCTCAGCCTCGTTCACCAGGTTATTAAAGGGAACCTGTCAGCAGGTTTTTGCTCTGTAATCAGAGAGCAGCGTGACGTAGGGGTAGAGACCTCAATTCCAGGGATGTAACACTTACCAGTTTTGATAGAATCCCTGTTTTCTCTGCTGTGGTCAGAATGCTGAGCCCTGTATAACTCCACCCACACCACTGATTGGCAACTTCACAGTAAGCAAGCAGCCAATCAGTGGTGGGGGCGTCGCTACAGATTAGCAGGACAGGATGGCAAGTGACACCTAGTCCTGCAAAGATAATATCCTGCAGATAAAACACTGATTGTATTGAGACTAAAGTAAGTGATACCTCTCTTGAATCAGGCTCTCTGCTCCTACATCATGCCGCCGTTAGATAAGAGAGAAAACTTGCCTACAGATTCCCTTGAATTAATAAGTAGCTAGGAAAACGGGCATAGGGCTTTTTTAGCCTAGGGGTAAGGGAAGAAAGAAAAAACACTTTCTAAAATACTTTATGGTCGTGACTAAGCTAAGGCAAAAAAAAAACATACGATGTACAGTTTCTAATCTTGCCTACCTTACGAGTGGGTGGGATCACGTTTCGAACTGGGTCAGGAGGGCTCGCACTTCTGGGGTGAGCTGCTTGGCAGCCTTAGCTGCCTCTGTGATGGCCTTGCGATAAAGACCCTTTCTCTTCTTGTTAAATCGGGACTGGAAGTTTTCTAAAAAGGGGGACAACTGTGACAAAGCAAGGAAGGAAGTTGTTGGGGACCCAAACCATGATATGCTGGCCTCCTGCCGGACGAGGAGGCCGTTATCTTTTCGACTGACAGTTATGGCGAGTATACGGGCGGGCCACCATGGGAAGCCATATATCTTCGCCCAAACAATGTCCCCAACACATATGGTCCTGCCATCGGGGGTCACGCACTTAGAAACATTTTTGGAAAACACCTTTATTTTCAAGGAATTGCTTAACTTTTTCTCTTCTTTGGAAGAGGAGGAGGAAGATGATGAAGGAGGAGGTGGTGCATGCATGGTGCCTGGGGGGAAATCAAAGTTTTCAGTAGAACTACACTCAGAATGGATGGACTTCATGTCATCTGTACTATCGCTACTACACACTGACGCATTGGAAGAGTCTGCTTTCGTTTGATTTAAGGTCATGTAAACTGTGATATTGCTTTTGCTGCCTCCCTTGCTCAGGGCTTGCTGCTCGTCCTGCTCGGCAGGCGGTACGCAGACACTGGCGTTCTCAATTGCACTGCTCACCTCTTCGGGGCCATTGGAAGGGGTCTCTATTTCGGAGGGGGCCTCACCTGCTGAACGGGTGGCAGTGTAGCGAGTCTGGGGCTTGATGGCAATCTTACTGCTGCGCAAGCTCTCAAGTCCGATCTTCAGCGAAGAGTCGTTCTCCTCGTTGCGGTACCTTTGAGGTTTGATGCGTAGTCTTGGTGGAAGGGTCCCTGAGGTCGTGTTCTGAATGCGTCTCGTAAAGTGGACTTTGCTGTGAGCGTTTTTCGAGGAAGAGGTCTCCTTTTGCTTTTTTTGTGCCTTTTCTTTGGCCATTTTTAATACTTCCCGAGCCTTGACATGATCCATGTTCTTACTCTGTAGCACCTTCTTGGTGTGCAGCTGAGCTTTGGGGGCGTTGGTGTGAGAAGCCACTTTTACCACTTTGCCTCGCCCGTGCCCGAGGTTGGAGACCTTGGCCACCGGGTTTTTTTTTTGACTCTCGTTCTGGCTTTTTCCATTTACCTTATGATCAGTCTTAAGTTTTTTATTCACAGTAGTTACACTCTCGGGCCTCCTCCTTTTCCCTTCTTCCAGCTTAAAAGAGTCATTACCAGTCGTCTTCCGGACCTCCCTCTTGTCGGTCACCACGTTTTTACACTTGTCGCACAATACCTGCCTGGGCCGGAGCTTGATAGCGTTCATGATTGAAGTGGGTTCTTCCCTGTAAATTTTCTTTTTCAGTCTTTTGATTTTACGTGGAGGGGGTTGAGGTATTGACTGGTTATACGTGTCCCTGATAAACAAAGGAGGGGGGTACGGAGCTCCTTCATGAAAAAGCGGAGGCGGCTTTGAAGTCCACAGGTTATTATTATTATTATTAGTAACTCCACAGGGCTCGCTGGATGCGATGGGGGTCACATCTACGGGACCGTTCCCATTTTTCAGTGATTCGTCTTCTTGGAATGATGTGCTTTGAGGCTGGACGGGTTCTTCCGCTTTATTTTTATACTCGCGTTTCGGGTGAAGCGTTACAGGGATTCCATGAGGTCCAAACCTTCAAGCAAAGAAAAAGGTGAAATTATACAGATGATCAAAATAACCACATACCAAAATATACACAAAACCTAACATTGAGAGACCTAAAACTTAAAAGGAAGCCACAACATAGATCTCTCGCTCTCGAGCGTTCACACCCATGTGCAAGCCAGAAGACTAAGAGGTGGATTTGCAGCAAGTTTTGCAGAGGATTTAGAGGAGGGAAGAGTCAGATTGATGTTGCCCTATTATATGACTGCAGGTTCGTTCCCCCCTTCTCACATGAATCGGAACTTTCTATAGCCATATAACCAATGATGCGGCCAAATATTTAAGTGCACCTTCCCACCTGCTTGTTCTCCATCTATCTCTGCCCATCACTGGGTCTATAAGACAGTCAAGCAGAAGGTGGCGCACGGTGGGGATTGGTGCCGGGGATGAAGACGCACAGGAAAGTGCTCAGATCATACTTATAGCACTTCAGCCTCATTTGCATGGAGAATAATGGAAGCAATAAATTGTCTTGCGTTTCAAAGACCTAGCACATTGTTCGGGCTACCGGACGCACCGTACAATTAGTGCTAGATAGCACTCGCACTCATAACAGAATGGGGCCGTTCTCATACGGATTTTTCATGGAACATTCGTTCTGCGCAAAGTCGCAGAAATATTTCCAAACTTCATCTCAGCGGCAGATCAAAATGGGCAATGCAAGTCTACGGGTCTGAAAAAAACAGGCAGCACTCGGATACCATCCAATTTTAATGGACTGTTAAGAGGAGAAACCTTTTTTTTTTTCTGTCCACACACGTGAAAGACTGATAAAACTCGAAAGCAAATCATTGATGAAACTTGGTCCGTTTTTCTATTGCGTGAAAAAAAAAAAATGTACGTCTAACTAGTATGAAATCCTTTTCCTATCTAAAGCTTCCCAGACGGTGGAAAGAAGCAAGTGGCTGGGGGGGAGGGAGCATATTTATACACAACACTTTTACACCACACATAGCACTCTGCTACATCCATATCCCTACACCCAGGGCTCTGCTATATCACCACTTCCCACACCCGGCACTCTGCTATACCCCCACAGCACTCTCTGCCACACCCCCACACACAGCGCTCTCTGCTCCACCCCCACACACAGCGCTCTCTGCTCCACCCCCACACACAGCGCTCTCTGCTCCACCCCCACACACAGCGCTCTCTGCTCCACCCCCACACACAGCGCTCTCTGCCCCACCTCCACACCTCTCTGCTCCACCCACACACAGCGCTCTGCCCCACCCCCACACACAGCGCTCTGCCCCACCTCCACAGCGCTCTCTGCTCCACCCACACACAGCGCTCTCTGCCCCACCCCCACACACAGCGCTCTCTGCCCCACCTCCACAGCGCTCTCTGCTCCACCCACACACAGCGCTCTCTGCCCCACCCCCACACACAGCGCTCTCTGCCCCACCCCCACACACACAGCGCTCTGCTCCACCCCCACACAGAGCTCTCTGCTCCACCCCCACACACAGCGCTCTCTGCCCCACCCCCACACAGCGCTCTCTGCCCCACCCCCACACACAGCGCTCTGCCCCACCTCCACACCTCTCTGCTCCACCCACACACAGCGCTCTCTGCCCCACCCCCACACACAGCGCTCTGCCCCACCTCCACACACAGCGCTCTCTGCTCCACCCCCACACAGCGCTCTCTGCCCCACCTCCACACACAGCGCTCTGCCCCACCTCCACACCTCTCTGCTCCACCCACACACAGCGCTCTCTGCCCCACCCCCACACACAGCGCTCTGCCCCACCTCCACAGCGCTCTCTGCTCCACCCACACACAGCGCTCTCTGCCCCACCCCCACACACAGCGCTCTCTGCCCCACCTTCACAGCGCTCTCTGCTCCACCCACACACAGCGCTCTCTGCCCCACCCCCAGACACAGCGCTCTCTGCCCCACCTCCACAGCGCTCTCTGCTCCACCCACACACAGCGCTCTCTGTCCCACCCCCACACACAGCGCTCTCTGCCCCACCCCCACACACACAGCGCTCTGCTCCACCCCCACACAGAGCTCTCTGCTCCACCCCCACACACAGCGCTCTCTGCCCCACCCCCACACAGCGCTCTCTGCCCCACCCCCACACAGCGCTCTCTGCCCCACCCCCACACACAGCGCTCTGCTCCACCCCCACACACAGCGCTCTCTGCCCACCCCCACACAGCGCTCTCTGCCCCACCCACACACAGCGCTCTCTGCTCCACCCCCACACAGCGCTCTCTGCCCCACCCACAGCGCTCTCTGCCCCACCCACACAGCGCTCTGCTCCACACAGCGCTCTCTGCCCCACCCACACACAGCACTCTCTGCTCCACCCCCACACAGCGCTCTCTGCCCCACCCACAGCGCTCTCTGCCCCACCCACACAGCGCTCTGCTCCACACAGCGCTCTCTGCTCCACCCCCACACACAGCGCTCTCTGCTCCACCCCCACACACAGCGCTTTCTGCCCCACCCCACACACAGCGCTCTCTTCTCCACCCCCACCTTCAGCACTCTCTGCTCCACCCCCACACACTGCGCTCTCTGCCCACCCCCACACAGCGCTCTCTGCTCCACCCCCACACACAGCGCTCTTTGCCCCACCCCCACACAGCGCTCTCTGCCCCACCTCCACACAGAGCTCTTTGCTCCACCCCCACACACAGCGCTCTCTGCTCCACCCACACAGTGCTCTGCTCCACCCCCACACACAGCGCTCTCTGCTCCACCCACAGCGCTCTGCTCCATCCACACAGCGCACTCTGCTCCACCCACAGCGCTCTTTGCTCCACCCCTCCACACAGCGCTCTGCTCCACCCACAGCGCTCTGCTCCACCTCTCCACACAGCGCTCTGCTCCACTCCCCACACAGTGCTCTCTGCCCCACCCCCACACACAGCACTCTCTGCTCCACCCACAGCGCTCTGCTCCACCTCTCCACACAGCGCTCTCTGCTCCACTCCCCACACAGCGCTCTCTGCCCCACCCCCACACACAGCGCTCTCTGCTCCACCCCCACACACAGCGCTCTCTGCTCCACCCCAACACACCGCTCTCTCGGCTTCACCCCCACACATTTTGAACTTCCTTCCAGGCATGTAACTGATCACATAACGTTAAAGGTCCTTCAACTAGTAAGGACCTGCAACATCCATGCAGCTTTAGTGGTGCGCAGGACCCTGTAGCTTTCTTTGCTGTCATATGTGAATATAGTAATGTCCTCTAGGTCGTTCCCAACAAACCCATCACCGGTTGGACGCAACAGGTGCAAATGCCAGTATGTGAACAGCAATGAAAACGCTAAAAAGCACTAGGCAAACACTAGGTAAGCAGCGGCCAAAATACATAATTTATCAACACTGCACCTGGAGTCACTAGTTAGAAAACCAGTGTGAATTTTTACCACTAATTTTAATAATTAGAAAAAATGAAATGGGAAATATATATATTAAGGCCATTTCCTCTGGACATTACTCATCACCTGTAAGACTCCATGTAAGTTGTAACCTTCCTAAGATCCCATGTAGGTAGGATTGAGCAAAATTGTTTGCAGGATCATGGTTCAGCGCCACATCTACAATCCATGGCCGCCAAATCAGAAACCCCTCCTACATGCCCACATCCGCGACTCCTCTGTTGATTAGTCGGATGTCCGAATGACTTCATCAAAAATGGAACCAGGCAGGTAGGATGTTCACTGGGATCTGGTCTGGTGGCCATGGGCTACCAATGTGTCTGCTGGACCAAGGTCCTAAGAATCACTTTGCTCAACTACAGTCAGGCAATAGATAAATACATAGGGAATAACTGATCATTCCCTGCGGGTATAAACACTACCCAGCTTCCCATCAAGACACTTGTACAACCTCGATGCAACAATGCTCAGCTGTTTTCATTGCACCCAGAGAGATTTTTGGAGGCGCACGGCACATACTGGATGGCCACTACATGATAAAAACAAGTAGGGATTAATAGCAAGGACTTCCAGGTTCCGTGAAGTCACATGATGTGTCACATGACCCTCCACAGCCAGTCAGCAGCTATAAAAAGGAAAATATGTGACACTTCTCTAGCTCTGGAGAGAATCAGTCTCCTTCTCCCTCTGACAGCAGACAATATAATCGTTTCTTGCTTTCCCTGTGAAAAAAAAGCTATCCTGCCATGCAACTATAAAGGACTTGCTCCTTCAGTGACAGGCAGGGCAGAAAGCAATTTGTTGCGAAACGAGCAAAGGATCACTATGCAGAGATCTGGCTTTGGTGAGTGACTGAGCATGTGCGACCTCCGGCACACGGCAATATGCCACAAATGCCAGTGGAGCCATACCATGCAAATACCTGTCAATCATGACTGGATCGTTTTTGTATGTAGACTAAGTATCAACGACTAGTCTCCTGTCCCTAACTCAACTCCATCATATGAGACCGTCAAGATCAGGTCATCAGACCCATACCCTGACCCTAACGGAGTGTTCAAAGGGGTTTTTTGTGTTTTGTTTTTTTAATATAGGAAATTTGGCTTAAATGGTGCAAGTGACAGATTAAAAATGGTTTTCAGTGAACAGGAAGATCTCACACTGTGGAGGCCAAGATTCAGTGACAAGGAGCGCCACGTTCACAATGGAGTCATTCAGTCCAGTTCCTAAATGATCGGATGCAGTTAGATCCAACGCTTAGGGCAAACAAGGGGGAAAAAAATAATATATATATATATGCAATTCAAGTCACACGGTTAGTCCAATTAAACATGTCAGATGGACTGACCCTCAATTTCTTACAGAACTGGAACTTTATCAAACAGGTCTGTGAAAAGAACAGAACAGTTCTAGACAAGTAGCCATATTAACCCCTTAGTGGCCAGAATAATTTATGATAATGGTAAATTTAGGTCAATATGTTTTGTGTTTATTAAAAAAAAATATCAAAAATTTGACAAAATGTAAAAATAAAAATAGCAATTTTCAAACTTTGATTATCCCTTTCATCCAGGTAGTCATACCATAGAAAAACATTAATAATATTTCCCACGTTTCTTTTACATCAGCACCATTTGTAAAATATTTAAAAAAATTGTTTTTTTTTTTGTTTTTTAGGGACCTACCCAGGTTTGAAGTGACTTTGAGGGTCCTACATATTGGGTGCCGATGGCGTTATTATTATTTATTATTATAGCGCCATTTATTCCATGGCGCTTTACATGTAAGGATGGGTATACATAATAAAAACAGGTACAATAATATTGAACAATACAAGTCCCGCCTGCTACAGGAGGAGTGAGGACCCTGCCCACGAGGGCTCACAATCTACAAGGGATGGGTGAGGATACAGTAGGTGAGGATAGAGCTGGCCGTGCAGCGGTTTGGTCGATCGGTGGTTACTGCAGGTTGTAGGCTTGTCGGAAGAGGTAGGTCTTCAGGCTCTTTTTGAAGGTTTCGATGGTAGGTGAGAGTCTGATATGTTGTGGTAGAGAGTTCCAGAGTAGGGGTGATACGCGAGAGAAATCTTGTATACGACTGTGGGAAGAGGAGATAAGAGGGGAGTAGAGAAGGAGATCTTGTGAGGATCGGAGGTTGCGTGTAGGTAAGTACCGGGAGACAAGGTCACAGATGTATGGAGGAGACAGGTTGTGGATGGCTTTGTATGTCATGGTTAGGCTTTTGTACTGGAGTCTCTGGGTAATGGGAGCCAGTGAAGGGATTGACAGAGGGGAGAGGCCGGGGAATAGCGGGGGGACAGGTGGATTAGTCGGGCAGCAGAGTTTAGAATAGATTGGAAGGGTGCAAGAGTGTTAGAGGGGAAGCCACAGAGCAGGAGGTTACAGTAGTCAAAGCGGGAGATGATGAGGGCATGGACTAGGGTTTTTGCAGATTCTTGGTTTAGGAATGTACGGATCTGGGAAATATTTTTGTGTTGAAGGCGGCAGGAAGTGGAAAGGGCTTGGATATGTGGTTTGAAGGAGAGATCAATGTCAAGGTTTACCCCAAGGCAGCGAGCTTGTGGGACTGGGGAGAGTGGGCAGCCGTTTACTGTAATGGATAGGTTCATTGGGGGGGGCTCACGTGAAATGGGGGAAAGACAATGAATTTTGTTTTGTCCATGTTAAATTTTAGAAATCTAGTGGAGAAGAAGGATGAAATAGCGGATAGACATGGAGGGATTCTGGTTAGTAGGGAGGTGATATCTGGTCCAGAGATGTAGATTTGTGTGTCATCAGCATAGAGGTGATACTGAAAGATTCTATGAGCTGTCCCAGGCCAAAGGTGTAAATGGAGAAGAGCAGGGGCCCTAGAACTGAACCTTGCGAGACTCCGACAGATAGAGGGCGAGGTGAGGAGGTGGTGTGTGAGTGGGAGACGCTGAATGTCCTGTCTGTTAGGTATGATGAGATCCAGGATAGGGCCAAGTCTGTGATGCCAAGGGATCAGAGGGTCTGTAGTAATGGGGAATGGTCCACTGTGTCAAAGGCAGAGGACAGGTTCAAAAGGAGGAGGATAGAGTAGTGTCGCTTGCTCTTGGCGGTTAATAGGTCATTGGTGACCTTAGTTAGGGCAGTTTCAGTGGAGTGGTGTGACTGGAAGCGAGATTGTAAGCGGTCGAAAAGGAAGCCGGAAGATAGATGGGAGGACAGTTCAAGATGGAAGTGTTCCAGTAGTTTGGAGGCATGGGGGAGAAGTGATGTAGGGCGATAGCTAGATACAGAGGATGGATCAAGAGAAGGCTTTTTGAGGATAGGTGTGATTGAGGCATGTTTAAAGCTTGAGGGGAAAACACCAGTTGTTAGTGATAGGTTGAAGAGATGGGTTAGGGTTGGGATGAAGACTGTGGCGAGGTTTGGGATAAAGTGGGAAGGGATCGGGTCAAGTGCACAGGTGATGAGATGCGATCTTGAGAGTAGAGTGGAGAGTCGATCTTCTGTAATAGTGAAGAAGTTTGTTTTGGAGGAGAAGGGCTGCGTAGTTGGGAGGAAGGGCTCTGAAGGGTTAAATAGGAAGCCCCCACATTATGTTAATGTATGATGTAATCACTTGACAGCAGCATCTAAGGGGTTAAACAGATATGGACGGTGCCAACGCTGATCGTGGCTAATCAAGCAGGTTGTCAGCTATAGTGCACAGCCGACAGCTGCTGGATTTTCACCTGTATGGGGAGGCTATTCTCATATCTCAGGTCAGTAAAAAGACGTATTGGCGGTCATTGAGGGGTTAAATCTATGGCTGGAAATGTTACGACGGATGTGAATTTGAACCGCATTTGGTGTACGTTTGGGCCCATCATCTAATTTTACCAATTTATATTGGCTGTATATATACACACACAAGACAAGTAGGTGGGAGTCTCACCTGATGCAGAAGAAAGTCACAGTCACGAGCGGGGACAAACGCTTGCACAAGATTGATAACTTGAGCGCACATCAGTTCCTGCAGATGGAACTGGATACCAGCCACATTGTGGGCAGTATGGTGGCTCGGTGGTTAGCGCTGTTGCTCGGAATCGCTGAGGTCCAGGGTCAAAATTCGACCAAGGACATCTGCAAGGAGCTTGCATGTTCTCTCCTTATTTGCGTGGGTTTCCTCCAGGTTTCTCCCACATACCAAAGACTTACTGATAGGGAAATTAGATTGTGAGCCCCAATAGGGACAGCAATGATAATGTCAGTAAAGCGCAGTGAAATACGATGGCGCTATTTAAGCATAATAAATAATTGTGAGATGCCAACTGTAAAATAACAGCACCCCTAAAACGACTGCAATCCACAGATGCAAGACCTCGCAAGTCTCAGGTGGTCAACTGTTAGAGCTAGGGATATTTAAGGGGGAACTACATGGCAGACATTTAACTTGGAGGGTACGAAACGAAACAGCCTTCCTCTGTGATGCGTATATGCACTATAGGACACGTGGAGAGGAACTGTCTTCATGTGACAACTCTAAAAAGGTTAATGTGACATTCACGTCTTAAAAGCTCTGGACAAACAATGTAATCCCTTCTTGCAGAAAAAGCCTTCTCAGCTACGCTGCCATGCTACTAGAATTACTCTCTAGACACTTGGCTGTGACCGAAACAAAAATCTATCCATGTAGTAGGCCATGTAAACAGGTCACCTGTTACCTGGACTGTGGACACCAGGGCATATGCACTTGAGCAAGTGATAGGTTTCTGTGCACAATGCAAACACCATCGGAGATGTATAGTGTGAGCGTGTAGGGATGTCTTTTTAGGACACGAGAACCTTGGAAGAGCCACTAAAACTTAAGCGTTTGTTCATTACTGGACAAATCTTTCTTAAATGCTTCACTGCCACAAATGAAAACATACACTCACCTCCAGGACCCCCCTACCACCAGCTATTTCGGCAGTCTTATGGTGGTCACATGGTACGATTATGTCACGTGAGCGCTGCAGCCTATCCGTGGATTGGCTGCAGGGTTCTCCCTTGCATCAGACAGAACTGTGATATACATGTCAGTGGATGACCGCACCAACATCGCTGACACCGACCCAGTCCGGGAGCCAAGTATGTGTTTTTTTTATAAAATTTTGAGTCACTGTAGAATTTAAGTAGTGGACAATCCCTTTAAGATCCGCAATGTTGATTGTACGCAACATTCTCTACACGTTTTAACATCCCCAGCCCACCCGGGACAGAATATTCTGCAATGGAAAATCCACATCGGCAGGTTCTGTACCAAAATGTTTTTTTTGGGGGTTCTTTTTACTGCAGGTTTAACATTGCAATGGGTAAAAGCATCACTGCAGGAAGCTATGTGTACAGAGATGTGTAAGGGACCAGTAAGGAGTTGCAGCGGGAGCAACATCGGCAGAAGCGCTGATGATTGGCTGCAGCGGTCATGTGCGCTGTAGTTGGGACATTACAAGTGCAACCTGTAAAGAATCACCGGATCAGCGGCGGAGACATGTGTTTGGAGCAGGGCATGGAGTGTACCAGCTCACTTTGAACCAGAAACCCTCTGTTGTAGTTGTACCAATGTCACAAATTATCACCCGTGAGTGAACGAGTATAGTCTAAGAGACTGATGAAGACGGGAAATCGCTGTGTCCATCAGTCCGATATACTTGGATGGGCTGGTAGCCATTGCTCTGCTCACAAGTGAGGCTTGGGACCCCTTTCTCCGGACGGGTGGGGGACACAGTAGCAAGACTCCAACTAATACCCTAGCTATACTTTACTCACCCTATTAACCCCTTCCCGACCTTTGACGCCACGTAGGCGTCATGAAAGTCGGTGCCAATCCGACCCATGACGCCTATGCGGCGTCATGGAAAGATCGCGTCCCTGCAGATCGGGTGAAAGGGTTAACTCCCATTTCACCCGATCTGCAGGGACAGGGGAAGTGGTAGTTTAGCCCAGGGGGGGTGGCTTCACCCCCTCGTGGCTACGATCGCTCTGATTGGCTGTTGAAAGTGAAACTGCCAATCAGAGCGATTTGTAATATTTCACCCATTATAACGGGTGAAATATTACAATCCAGCTATGGCCGATGCTGAAATATCATCGGCCATGGCTGGAAATACTAGTGTGCCCCCACCCCACCGATCGCCCCCCCACCCCCCCGATCTGGCCGGTACACTGCTCCGGCTCCCCTCCGCCCTGTGCTCCGCTCCCCCCCGTGCTCGTGTCCGCTCCCCCCGTGCTCCAATCACCCCCCCGTGCTCCAATCACCCCCCCTGCACTCCGATCCACCCCCCCCCGTGCTCCGTTCCACCCCCCCGTGCTCCGTTCCAGCCCCCCCGTGCTCCGTTCCACGCCCCCCCGTGCTCCGTTCCACCCCTCCCGCGCTCCGATTCCCCCCCCCCCGTGCTCCGATCCCCCCCCCCCCCCCGTGGTCCCCCCCCACCCTATCATACTTACCGATCCAGCCGTGGTCCCGTCCGTCTTCTCCCGGGCGCCGCCATCTTCCAAAATGGCGGGCGCATGCGCAGTGCGCCCGCCGAATCTGCCGGCCGGCAGATTCGTTCCAAAGTGCATTTTGATCACTGAGATATAATCTATCTCAGTGATCAAAATAAAAAAAAATAATAAATGACCCCCCCCCCCCTTTGTCACCCCCATAGGTAGGGGCAATAAAAAAAATAAAGAAATTTTTTTTTTCCACTAATGTTAGAATAGGGTTAGGGTTAGGGGTAGGGCTAGGGGTAGGGTTAGGGGTAGGGTTAGGGGTAGGGTTAGGGCTAGGGTTAGGGTTAGGGCTAGGGTTAGGGCTAGGGTTAGGGTTAGGAATGTGCACACGTATTCTGGTCCTCTGCGGATTTTTCCGCTGCGGATTTGATAAATCCGCAGTGCTAAACCGCTGCGGATTTATGGCGGATTTACCGCGTTTTTTTCTGCGCATTTCACTGCGGTTTTACAATTGCGATTTTCTATTGGAGCAGTTGTAAAACCGCTGCGGAATCCGCACAAAGAAGTGACATGCTGCGGAATGTAAACCGCTGCGTTTCCGTGCAGTTTTTCCGCAGCATGTGTACAGCGATTTTTGTTTCCCATAGGTTTACATTGAACTGTACACTCATGGGAAACTGCTGCGGATCCGCAGCGTTTTCCGCAGCGTGTGCACATACCTTTAGAATTAGGCTATGTGCACACGGTGCGGATTTGGCTGCAGATTCGCAGCAGTGTTCCATCAGGTTTACAGTACCATGTAAACATATGAAAAACCAAATCCGCTGTGCCCGTGGTGCGGAAAATACCGCGCGGGAACGCTGCGTTGTATTTTCCGCAGCATGTCAATTCTTTGTGCGGATTCCGCAGCGTTTTACACCTGTTCCTCAATAGGAATCCGCAGGTGAAATCCGCACAAAAAACACTGGAAATCCGCGGAAAATCCGCAGGTAAAACACAGTGCCTTTTACCCGCAGATTTTTCAAAAATGGTGCGGAAATATCTCACACGAATCCGCAACGTGGGCACATAGCCTTAGGGTTAGGGTTGGAATTAGGGTTGTGGTTAGGGTTAGGGGTGTGTTGGGGTTAGTGTTGTGGTTAGGGGTGTGTTGGGGTTAGGGTTGTGATTAGGATTATGGCTACAGTTGGGATTAGGGTTAGGGGTGTGTTGGGGTTAGTGTTGGAGTTAGAATTGAGGGGTTACCACTGTTTAGGCACATCAGGGGTCTCCAAACGCAACATGGCGCCACCATTGATTCCAGCCAATCTCGTATTCAAAAAGTCAAATGGTGCTCCCTCACTTCCGAGCCCTGACGTGTGCCCAAACAGTGGTTTACCCCCACATATGGGGTACCAGCATACTCAGGACAAACTGCGCAACAATTACTGGGGTCCAATTTCTCCTGTTACCCTTGTGAATCTAAAAAAATGCTTGCTAAAACATAATTTTTGAGGAAAGAAAAATGATTTTTTATTTTCACGGCTCTGCGTTGTAAACGTCTGTGAAGCACTTGGGGGTTCAAAGTGCTCACCACACATCTAGATAAGTTCCTTTCAGGGTCTAGTTTCCAAAATGGGATCACTTGTGGGGGGTTTCTACTGTTTAGGCACATCAGGGGCTCTGCAAACGCAACGTGACGCCCGCAGAGCATTCCAT
Organism: Ranitomeya imitator; assembly: GCF_032444005.1. NCBI lineage: Eukaryota > Metazoa > Chordata > Amphibia > Anura > Dendrobatidae > Ranitomeya > Ranitomeya imitator. Next base: position 31,411,120 of record NC_091285.1, on the reverse strand, counting down.
CAAAGTCTGCATTTCAAAACATCACTACTTCAATTCCAAGCCCCGGCATGTGCCCAAACAGTAGTTTACCCCCACATATGGGGTATCACCGTACTCAGGAGAAACTGGACAACAAATATTGGGGTCAAATTTCTCCTGTTACCCTTGGGAAAATTAAAAAATTCTGGGCTAAATAATTATTTTTGAGGAAAGAAAACGTATTTATTATTTTCACGGCTCTGCATTATAAACTTCTATGAAGCACTTGGGGGTTCAAAGTGCTCACCACACATCTAGATAAGTTCCTTTGGGGGTCTAGTTTCCAAAATGGGGTCACTTGTGGGGGGTTTCTACTGTTAAGCCACATCAGGGGCTCTGCAAACGCAACGTGACACCCGCAGACCATTCCATCAAAGTCTGCATTTCAAAACGTCACTACTTCACTTCCGAGCCCCGGCATGTGCCCAAACAGTGATTTACCCCCACATATGGGGTGTCAGCGTACTCAGGAGAAACTGGACAACAACTTTTGGGGTCAAATTTCTCCTGTTACCCTTGGGAAAATAAAAAATTGCAGGCTAAAAGATCATTTTTGAGAAAATAATTTTTTTTTTTATTTTCATGGCTCTGCGTTATAAACTTCTGTGAAGCACTTGGGGGTTCAAAGTCCTCACCACACATCTAGATTAGTTCCTTTGGGGGTCTAGTTTCTAAAATGGTGTCATTTCTGGGGGATCTCCAATGTTTAGGCACACAGGGGCTCTCCAAACGTGACATGGTGTCCGCTAATGATTGGAGCTAATTTTCCATTTAAAAAGCCAAATGGCGTGCCATCCCTTCCGAGCCCTGCCGTGCGCCCAAACAGTGGTTTACCCCCACATATGGGGTATCGGCGTACTCAGGACAAACTGGACAACAATATTTGGGGTCCAATTTCTCCTATTATCCTTGGCAAAATAGGAAATTCCAGGCTAAAAAATCATTTTTGAGGAAAGAAAAATTATTTTTTATTTTCATGGCTCTGCGTTATAAACTTCTGTGAAGCACCTGGGGGTTTAAAGTGCTCAATATGCATCTAGATAAGTTCCTTGGGGGGTCTAGTTTCCAAAATGGGGTCACTTGTGCGGGAGCTCCAATGTTTAGGCACACAGGGGTTCTCCAAACGCGACATGGTGTCCGCTAACAATTGGAGCTAATTTTCCATTCAAAAAGTCAAATGGCGCGCCTTCTCTTCCGAGCCCTGCCGAGTGCCCAAACAGTGGTTTACCCCCACATATGAGGTATCGGCGTACTCGGGAGAAATTGCCCAACAAATTTTATGATCCATTTTATCCTACTGCCCATGTGAAAATGAAAAAATTGAGGCGAAAAGAATTTTTTTGTGAAAAAAATTACTTTTTCATTTTTACAGATCAATTTGTGAAGCACCTGAGGGTTTAAAGTGCTCACTAGGCATCTAAATTAGTTCCTTGGGGGGTCTAGTTTCCAAAATGGGGTCACTTGTGGGGGAGCGCCAATGTTTAGGCACACAGGAGCTATCCAAACGCGACATGGTGTCCGCTAACGATGGAAATAATTTTTCATTCAAAAAGTCAAATGGCGCTCCTTCCCTTCCGAGCCTTACCATGTGCCCAAACAGTGGTTTACCTCCACATGTGAGGTATTGGTGTACTCAGGAGAAATTGCCCAACACATTTTAGGATCCATTTTATCCTGTTGCCCATGTGAAAATGAAAAAATTGAGGCTAAAAGAATTTTTTTGTGAAAAAAAAGTACTTTTTCATTTTTACGGATCAATTTGTGAAGCACCTGGGGGTTCAAAGTGCTCACTATGCATCTAGATAAGTTCCTTGGGGCGTCTAGTTTCCAAAATGGGGTCACTTGTGGGGGAGCTCCAATTTTTAGGCACACGGGGGCTCTCCAAACGTGACATGGTGTCCGCTAAAGAATGGAGCCAATTTTTGATTCAAAAAGTCAAATGGCGCTCCTTCCCTTCCAAGCCCTGCCGTGCGCCAAAACAGTGGTTTACCCCCACATATGAGGTATCAGCGTACTCAGGACAAATTGGACAACAACTTTCGTGGTTCAGTTTCTCCTTTTACCATTGGGAAAATAAAAAAATTGTTGCTAAAAGATAATTTTTGTGACTAAAAAGTTAAATGTTCATTTTTTCCTTCCATGTTGCTTCTGCTGCTGTGAAGCACCTGAAGGGTTAATAAACTTCTTGAATGTGGTTTTGAGTACCTTGAGGGGTGCAGTTTTTAGAATGGTGTCACTTTTGGGTATTTTCAGCCATATAGACCCCTCAAACTGACTTCAAATGTGAGGTGGTCCCTAAAAAAAATGGTTTTGTAAATTTCGTTGTAAAAATGACAAATCGCTGGTCGAATTTTAACCCTTATAACTTCCTAACAAAAAAAAATTTTGTTTCCAAAATTGTGCTGATGTAAAGTAAACATGTGGGAAATGTTATTTATTAACTATTTTGTGTCACATATCTCTCTGGTTTAACAGAATAAAAATTCAAAATGTGAAAATTGCGAAATTTTCAAAATTTTCGCCAAATTTCCGTGTTTATCACAAATAAATGCAGAATTTATTGACCTAAATTTACCACTAACATGAAGCCCAATATGTCACGAAAAAACAATCTCAGAACCGCTAGGATCCGTTGAAGCGTTCCTGAGTTATTACCTCATAAAGGGACACTGGTCAGAATTGCAAAAAACGGCAAGGTCTTTAAGGTCAAAATAGGCTGGGTCTTGAAGGGGTTAACAGGGGGGCCGCATTTATCGTACATTTGCCTATGGATCAGTATCTAGCTCCTCACCATCATACAGAGCATCCAGGAGAACCATGGAGACCTCGACTATAGATCAGCTCCAACCCAACACGGACCACAGCTGCAACCTGAAGGCATATAGTAGTTATGAACAAACAAGACTGCGGGTCACTGTGTCTTTCGAGAATTGATGATCTTGCTTCTTTTGACCTGAATAAAGCTGTATTATAGAAAACCAGGAAATCGCTAAATCCAAAGAAACAGTGCTCAAACAGAGAAAGTCCCTCACCGAAAGCTTCAAAGGACTCTAAAAATATACTCCAGTCCAGCAATAAGTCTGTCGCCTCTCGTCTTGGATTCTATACACGCAGCGTTCATCTAAGGGGTTATATGTTTCAGTATATTACTGGATAAATTGGATTGTTTTCAATAGTTTGTGCAAATAAAGCCCCCAAATGCATGAAAGGGAACCTGCCACCTGATTCAAGCAGCATGATTACAACCAGGTATACTGCCGATCCGAAGATCTGATGAGAGAGTGACCCATCACTTGCAGCGGTGCTGGGAAGAGAAGACGAGGGGACATGCTGGACTAGTCTTGTCTTTGGTCATCAGACAGATCTTTAAAGAATATGTTCTCTGAAACACCAAAGTTTTTAAGAGGAATATATACCTGGCTGCAGATGACCAGTTCTTTGTAAAGTCAGGTGATAGCCCTCATTAGCATAGGAAACCGGGACATTATAAACGCTTTTCTAAAGTATTTAATTGAATTACATTATACAGGGCTGGTTAGGGAGTTTAATCATACATAGGTGAATGCTGCTGGGTTGGCGATCACGTGGGAACCTGACAGGTTTAAGACTTAAAACTTTCTAGTGAAACTCTTGTGTGTCGGTGCACAGCTCCTATCCACGGGCTCCAGGCAGTCTCATGGACTCCCCAAGACCTCACCCATTTGTCTGCGGCTTCCAGTAAACCTGCTACCTGCAAGTGGCCTTCAGGACTTCACCTGTCTGCTTGCAGCTTCCATGGTATTCAGACTGCCTATTCACTCCGGAGATCTGTCTGCTCCCTGTTCCCGGTCTTCTAGGGCCTCTACTGCCTGTCTGGCGGGTTTCAGCACATCTCCTAGCTGCCTGCGGCCTCTATGGTATTTATGCTGCTTTCAGGACGTCTCCTGTTGCTTGCGGCTTCCAGGACACCTTTAAAACTTTTTGTTTGCCCAAAATGACACTTGTTTCCCACGTGCATGGGATGAAACATCGAGACCCACACTGATTATCAGAATAGGGAATTTTTATTAATTTTATACTGGATGGTCGAATGCCTGAGTGCCAATTCATTCATTCTCTGTGGGGCTGCTGGAAAAAGCAGAGTGTGGTGCTAGTCTGCCCTGAAGGGAATGCATGGAACGGCAGTCGAGCATGAGGGGATAAAAGTGCCCCATTCTAAAATTGGTGCAGATCCGAGAGGTCAGACCCCCACAGATCAAGAGATCATCTATCTTTTGGATAAGGGATAACTGATTTAACCAGGCAACCCCTTTAAGCATATTTAAAGGGAACCTGCCAAATGATTAAAGGACTTGTCCACTACTCAGACAACCCCTTCTTGAACTAAATGCTTGGCCCCAATAAAATAAAAAAACCTATGCTCACCTCCCGTGCTGGCGCCTTCCAGCGGTGTCAGCATTTGCGGTCTCGGAGCTTTCGTGCGGTGTTGTGACGTGGTTCTCAGCGCTTAATCAGAACTGGCATCGCTGTCCCCACCTTCGAATGGATTAAACTAAGAGAAAATCACAGATCAGCTGCAGCTGTACTTTCTCTTCACGTTCAATCCGTACAAAAGTGGAGACAGTGGTGCCAGAGCGGACGGGGCACCACGTGTCACAACACCGCACAAGAGCTCCGGGACCCTAAGTGCTGACACGGCTATAACGGCGCCGACACAGGAGGCGAGTATAGGTTGTTTTTTTTTTTCTTTATCGGGGCCAAACATTTGGTTCAAGGGGTTGTTCTTGTAGTGGACAACCCCTTTAATGCTGCTCGAAACCAGGGACAGCACAAAGAAACAAGCTCCATCATTAAAAATTTTTGTTTTACTCAGTCAAAAGAAGGAGCCAGGAATGAAGGGACTTTAAGCCACTGGCGTCTCCCTACCCTGCTCAGGTAGATTGACAGGTCTCTCTTCATACATAGAAAGGGATCTGACAATCAAATAAAGCCAGGCTCAGACAACCCACTTCCCAACAGCTGGGATACCCCAATTTAATGACCTCTCAGTTCGCAAAAAAATCAGTGAATGGCCCCATATAGTGTCACAGGTAAGAGATATCTGTGAAAAACAGATAGCACTCGTACGAGTAATATCAGATGAGCCCTAAAGAGAAGGTGCAGAAAGATTTATCTGGTACCACGTCCAAGAATAAAAAAAAAAAAAAATAAAAAAAAAATAAAAAAAAAACACTTTCCATCTGTCATCAGAATCTCCAATTAAAGGCAATGGGCTGATAATACAAGCATAACTCCCAATTATATGGTATCTATAGTATGGGGCGCGCACGATAACAGTCCATCTAAATACATTTTGTGGCCGATTTTACCTTTAAATTGCAGCACGGACTGGACACTGGCGGTCCCTGCGGCAATTTGGAAGTAGAATTTGCTATGGAATATAATTAGAAAAATGGTCATGTGCTACAAGGCCGCATTTACAAATGTTGGAATGATGCGGATTTTGGGCCGAAAATCCATGTCAAATCCATGATAACGGGGGTAATGGTTGCGCCAATGTAATGCATATCGGAGGCAGAAATCTGCGCCTGCCTCAAATTCCTGCTGCAGAGGAAAATCTTGTATTTTAGTGTCATCATAGGAGCAGATCTAAAGAAACTTGTTTTCACTGTAGTTGGAGGTACACTTTAAAGGTGAAGCATCCCTTTAAGGGCGCAATCAGTAGCAGAACAGAACTGCAACGCACGCGTGGACTGGTCACGGGTCTCCCAACCAGAGCGGACAGCTTCATAAAAAAATATGACGATGTCACGCTTGGGTGGGGAAACCCGTGGCCAGTCCGTGCATTGCAGTCACTGCTGACCAACAGTTTTCAATGTGCCCTAAAGGGAATTTGTCAGAAGAAATTCACAACCCAAACTTTTTCTAACACAAGTCCAGCAATACCTTTAACATGGTAGACCCTCCTTATTGAAAAATCGGAGTAAATTGATATGCAAATGAGGCTTAAGACCAATTTGTAGATCTGAAGCCTCTGTCGCTCCAGCTCTGTTCTCCACCTAGCGCTGCCTCCTCCTGCTTGACTGATGACTCCTTTTTCTGAAGCACGAGACGGCGGCGCTGGGTGGGGAATAGAGCTGGAGTGACAGAGGCTTCAGATCTACCATAGCTCTTCAGCCTCGTTTGCATATCAATTCACATGCTGGTTTCTCAATAACGGGGGAATGGACATGTCAAGGAATCATTAGACTTGTCTTTGAAGAAGCTACATGCACATATGCATGACGGCAGCGTGTCCCACAAATCATGCAAGATCTCGCAGATGTTACTAGGTGTGCCCAGGGTAAATAGGGATGCCACCCAGCCATAAGGTAAAGCCTTTCAGACCCCATCGTAGGTGATTGATTAAAGGAGTTGTCCCCTTTCAAAACTCTTTTTCCATTAGGCTCATTTACCTGTTAAAACAAAACAACAACACGACAAACTGGTATTTCCTTCCTCTCTCCGGCTCCAGGTCTGACTCTGCACCATTGCTATGTGAACAGCGCTGCAGTCAATCACCGAGCTCAGTGGCTCCACTTATGAGGCAGAACAAGCTGCTGAGCTTAGTGATTGGCTGCAGCGCTGTCAACATGACGTCGTCACTGCAGCGAGACCGGTCAAGCAGTGTAGATTCAGCGCTGAACCCAAGGAGGGGAAGAAAGCTCAAGGGGTTGACTAATATGACCATCTAACAGCTGCCTAAAGCTGGATTTACATGTAGAGCATTAGGCGCCACATTTTAACCTTAAAGGGAAGCAGTCATGTCCCAAAACGCTATTAACCTGCAGATATGGGGCTAATCGGCAAGTTAATAATGACACAAGACCATACGGCCGCCGCACTAAAAGCCCGTTCAGCACAATAGTGAGCGGCGGCTGTAACCGCACCCTCGGCACTGACTGCTGGATCTGTACTGATGCACTGGCTGTCAGTCAGTGCCGGGCGCAGTTACAGCCGCTGCTCACTAGGTACTGAAGCCATGCCGGTATGACAAAGCCGGAGGCTGCCAGGAGGAATAAAAGTTCACTTTCTCACGGCAGCCGGGCTATCAGTGCAATGGCCACACGGATTCAGAATGCCGTTAACCTTAAGAATAAACCAATATCTCCAAGCCAATGTGTTTTTGTTTTTTTTCACATGGCAGATTCCCTTTCAACCAGTGTCAAAAATCTGTGCATATTTAATGTAAAAAAAATTAACTAACTTTCCAAAATTTAGTTGGTGGATAAGATTTTCATGTCCCCAAATGCTATTAAACTGCAGATTTAGCGTTAATCTGATCTGCAGGTTAATGCTGCCCGGCCGCCTTACTGAAATCACTACTGGGAGGAAATAAACCGCCGGCTTTCAGTCAGAGGAGATCATGGTGGGGCTACAGTCACTGTGCATTGTCTGTAGCAAGCTCAGACATTTTGATTGACAGCTCGAACTTCACGGATGCACTCCAGAGCTAGCCATCAATCAAAGTGCTTAAAAGCCAGGGTTTACAATGCAGCAAGTGGGGTGTAGCCTCTCCTGGCACGCCTCTATGACTGAAAGCCGGCTCCGAGGAGTAAAAGTTCATTTTCTCTAGGTAGCTAAGCGGCCAGGAAGCATTGTAAATAATGCTATTAACCTGAAATCTAACCCTATAGCTACAGGTTAATGGCATCTGGGGACAAAACAGGTTCCCTTTAACTCTGCTGCTACTATAAAATGAAGCGGATTTTAGCAGTGGAAAATCTGAACATAAAATCCAAACCTATGTACAACTTGTAAACCTAGGCCTAAGGGCATGTTCTCAGGTCAGAATTGGCGGATTTATTTAATTAAGCATAATTTGACAACTGTGGAATCCTTAGAGGTCAAATTACACTGCAGATTGTCTCTGCAGCAGCATGTGGATGAGGTCTTACAAAATGCTAGAATTTTATTACACAGCCAATTTTCCGTCAGCAAAAATCTGCCGCTTATCTGAACTGTGTGAGCATACCCCAAGGCTGGAGAATTTGAAAATAACCTTGATAACGTCAAGCACTAAAAAAAAAATAAAGTTAAAATAGTCATTTCTCCTTTCCGTACCTTTTTGACAGATCCATTAGAACCCCTGAGAAGATTCTGTCTCCGTGGCGGAAGGAAACCACCATTGCATCCTGAATTATGTGATCGAGCGTAACCTGAACTTCAGAACCAGGAAGGAGATTGATTCCCCCGGTAACCAGCGCCTCTATGGCGGACGGTGGCTCTTGACACGGATCAGGGTTGTCCATACATGTATCTTCGACTGTTACAACAGAGGGAAGCGAGGGCTCCTCCGGGAGGTCTTTAGCCTGTACAATTTCAGCAGGTGCCGTTGACGCCTCATCGTCTTCTTCCTGTACATTGGCCTCAGCGTTAGAAGAGTTCGCCATGGTCATTTTAGTGTTCCTATAAAATGGATCATAATCGACGTCTTGAGAATAAGACGCAGAACTTGTTTCCATGTTCGGCTCAGTTTCCATATGACCAGATTGAGAGTCCAGCTCTTTTTCCATAGATGTTAGCTCGGAGCAGATCCCGCTGTCCATCGGAGACATGGCGTCCTCCAGCGTCTGCTCCTCGTTAGGCGAATGGACATCCTCAAGGACCGAATCAGACATGATTAGTTGCACAGATTCCTGTTCAGGGGACCTATCCGACTGACACTCAAGAGATACATCGTGATTCTCTGGACTGTCAAGTTTCACCACCAGGGCTGGCTGTAAGAAAAGCTCAACTTCCGTACATTGCCCGGATTCATCAAGAACCCCTTCATTTTCTACATCTTCTAATTGAACGCTCTCTTGAAATGATTCAGGAACAGATTCATAGTCACCCTCAAAGTCCTCGTTGTAAGGGACCGAATTAGGCATCACATCCACCCATTTGGGAACAACTTCATTTTCGGCGATCTCAGGAATGGCTGCTTCTTCTTCTACAGTACACACCTCGGACTCGACCATCTCAAGCTCAAACACATCAGCCTCGGGCTCGACCAAGGCAGTCTCCGCCTTGATGGCCTGGGACTCTACCATGTCCAGCTCGGACACGGCATCTTTAAAGTCAACCATTTCGGGCTCCAACATAGCAGACTCAGACTTGATCATCTCAGGCTCAAACCCAACAGCTTCGGATTCGACCATCTCTGGCTCGGCCATGGCAGCCTCACACTTGACCATCTCCGGCTCAAACAGAGCTGCCTTGAATTCGACCATCTCTGACTCAACAATGACATCCTCAGACTTGACCATCTCCAGCTCAAACACAGCAGCCTCGGATTCGACCATCTCCGGCTCGGCCATAGCAGCCTCGGACTCGACCATCACTGGCTCGGCCATGGCAGCCTCGGACTTGACCATCTCTGGCTCAGACAAGGCAGCCTCGGACTCGACCATCACCGGCTCAGACAAGGCAGCCTCGGACTCGACCATCTCTGGCTCAGACAAGGCAGCCTCGGACTCGACCATCTCTGGCTCAGACAAGGCAGCCTCGGACTCGACCATCTCTGGCTCAGACAAGGCAGCCTCGGACTCGACCATCTCTGGCTCAGACAAGGCAGCCTCGGACTCGACCATCTCTGGCTCAGACAAGGCAGCCTCGGACTCGACCATCTCTGGCTCAGACAAGGCAGCCTCGGACTCGACCATCTCTGGCTCAGACAAGGCAGCCTCGGACTCGACCATCTCTGGCTCAGACAAGGCAGCCTCGGACTCGACCATCTCTGGCTCAGACAAGGCAGCCTCGGACTCGACCATCTCCAGCTCACACAAGGCAGCCTCGGACTCGACCATCTCCAGCTCAGACAAGGCAGCCTCGGACTCGACCATCTCCAGCTTAGACAAGCCAGCCTCGGACTTGACCATCTCCAGCTCAGACAAGCCAGCCTCGGACTCGACCATCTCCAGCTCAGACAAGGCAGCCTCGGACTTGACCAACTCCGGCTCAGACAAGGCAGCCTCGGACTCGAACATCTCCAGCTCAGACAAGGCAGCCTTAGATTTAACCATCTCCAGCTCGGACAAGGCAGCCTCGGACTCGACCATGTCCACCTCGGACACAACCAACTCCAGCTCGGACATGGCCACCTTGGACACGACAAGCCCGGCAGCCTCGGGCACGACCGACTCTGGGTTGGACATGGCGACGTCAGACACTTCAGAACTGACCATCTCGGACACAACCAACCCGGCGGCCTCGGACACAATCAGCTCATCACTCAAGTCCATGATCGACGTTATCTGACCTTCCGGCTTCAACGTAGGGTCTTGTCCTTGTAAGAACAGATCAGGAGCCAGATCGGTTTCCATCCTTGAAAGTGGATCTTGCTCATCCGCCACCTCCACAGTGGGACACACAGAGTCGGGGGTGTAGATGGGATCCAGGGGGGCAGATACCTGCGTTTGTAGGGGGGCAATGTCTTCGGGAGGATCTGGCATTGATGCAAAGGTCTCGGGAAATGATTGTTGGAAGGCGGCTTCTTGTGGAGGGTCCGGAGTGGCCAGGACGGGCTCAGGGGCACATTGCACTGGTCCTGACGTGACCTGAGGATGGGGGGAGGATGCACAGGCCAGATGCACCGGCTCAGGGGCTGCTCCTCCATGACAGGGGGCAGGAGGGCAGTTACAGTCTGTCGCCATTTGCATAGGTTCCTCTTCTCCCAGCGCTGAGGACCCCAGGGCAGCAGGGGGCCCCTCCACTTCACTTTCCCAGCGAGGCCCTATACGCTCCGGCTGCTTCTCAGTCTCGGGTAGCCGCAGCTCTGTCCCTCCATTCCCGGCCTCTTCTACCACACCACCTTGCAGCTCCGTACTGTCACGGCGCGGCCTATCATCACCAGAAATCGGCTCGCTGTCTGGCTCGGCTTCTCCTCCCTCCCCCGAACCAGGCGCACCAGCAGCGGCCGCCATTTTCTCTTTCGCGTCTAAGCCCCCTCCTCCTCCTCCTTCTTCCTGAGAGACTGACAAAAAACCCGCCCTCCGACTACTAATATCGAATAACGATTGGTCGAATCGCCCATCAATCAAACGATATCAGCGCAACAGCACTTCTCATTGGCCACTTCCCGAGCTACCTTTCCCAAGGTAAAAAAGAAAGCTGCCTGCCGATTGGTTAAAGAGATAAGATCTCGCGTAGCTCATTGGCTAGCAGCGGCGTCAATCTCTAGAGAGACGTTGTGCTTATTGGTCGACGTAGAAATCAATCAAATTGCTATCCTTTTTGGTCTTGTTGCTAGGCAGCAAGCCAACCGCTATTACCAATAATGCAGCAGATGGAGGCAGCATGGCCTTGGTGTTTTTATGAGGCGGTGTTATGGCTGCAATGTTCCGCTGCTCTGTCACACTGCTCTTCTGCGTGTATAAGAAAAAATAACGTACAATAATAATAAAATGTTATAAAGAGCAAATAAAAAATGTGTCTGAGGAAAATAACAGGCAGAGACTGATATTTCCCATCCCCCGCTCCATCTGTGCCATGGGTCTCATGGTGCCATGTTGGCCGTACTGACACGGCCGCTCCAGACACTGGTTGCCGTGGTTATATAAGCAAAGATTGGCGGGGTACCATTGTACGTGGCGGGGGAACGTGAATACATCTTTACCTATATGCATCTTTTACCAAAAGTGTCCGAAAACCCCTTTAAATATATCTTTGTCCACGTAAATATCTAAATAACATGATATATACTTACACCACGCCATCCGATGCCTGGCATTGTGCTTGGTGATGTAAGGTTTGGATGCAGCTGTTCAGCAAAGAAGATCCCGCCTGTGCGCAGGTTTTGTGTTGATGTTAAAGGGGTTGTCGGGCCTCAGGCGACACGTCTGCAGTCACTCTATGTGATCCTCACATCGCGCACTGTGAGGAATCTCCCCCTCCGGGCCTACATGTAGGCGATTTGCATATATGTGGTCACATGCCGACTAGACGTGTGCAAGTGTATTGAGCAAGGCCGGACACGTCTAGTCGGAATGTGGCCAGAAGTATGCCAATACGACCACCTGCTCCGGCACCTCGCAGTGAGGATTCACATAGAGTGACTGCAGACTTGTACCCTAAGATGGGACAATCCCTTTAATGCCATGTGTAATACATTGGCTGTCCATCCCTTTATAAAAATATGGGTCTATGGTGGTCTGAAATAAAAAAAAAACATATACTTACCTACCGGACCTTGCCCTTGTCCTCCATTGATTCCTCTTTCTACAGTCACCACTGCAGCCACTTATTAGTCACGTGGCTTCCAACTCACAAGATAGAACAAGGAGACCATACGTTCCTTCCAGGGTTACACGTGGCACGTGATGTCACCGCTGCGACTACTGATTTGCTGCAGCGGTCACGTGGCGCCTCTTCCCCACTGGAAGATGAAGACGCTGGGAACACAGCGATGTGGACTAGGGATGTCGTTCGAGGCAGTGGGATCCCGAGTGGTCACTCCGGTCACATCTAATGCCTAAAGGTTTGCGTAGGGGGCTGCTGGACACGTCGCGTTCTCTGACGTGCAGGGGAACATGGACAGGGATCCATGTAGACAGAAGGTGATGGTCCCGGGGGGCACTGCCGAGGTGGACGAGAAATCCCTGAGGCTGACGGAGTCAGTGGGCTTGGGGATAGTCCAGGACGAACAAGTGTCAGGGCTGAAAAGGAAGGAAGAAACGTGAAATGCTGGGCCCTATCCAACATGTCACCACCTGATGAACTTGAACTGACTAGTGATGAGCGAGCGCGCTCGGATAAGGTGTTATGTGAGCATGCTCGTGTCTTAACAGAGCATTTTTGGCATGCTCGGAAAAAAAATGCTCGATTCACCGCGGATCCATATCTCGCAGCTGTTCGACAGTTCCAACACATGCACATTTCCTGTTTGTTAGGCAAACCCTGCATGGGTAGCAGCTGTCGAACAGCCTCAAGACACAGGGTCGCGGCGACTTGACCATTTTTTCGAGCATGCCGAAAATGCTCGATTAAGACACAAGCATGCTCGGCTTATCTGAGCATGCTGGTTCTTCACTACAACTGACCAGTAAATGTTTGTTGGAAACAAAATGGTGTCCCATGCATTGTGTGCGGCAACTACTGAGGATGGAAGCCTGGAGGCAGCGGAGGCCTGCGGCCTACAACTGGGTGTGATGCCCCCCACAACCCTACAGCACACTGGGTCTGGGACAATCCCTTGTCTGTAAAATGCCAGAGCAGAACTGGACAGCAATTAGGTTGCGCCTACTGCTCGGCAGCACTTTACAGCAGAACCAAGGAACGGCAGGTGAGTATATGTGTTTTGTTTTTTTTTACTTTCGGACCACCAGGGACCCTTTTACAACATGAAAAAAGGGGTGGACAACTCCATTAATCCCTTAAGGATCAGGACATTTTTTGTTTTTGCGCTTTCATTTCATTCTTCCCCCTTCATCCCACAGCCATAACTTCTTTTATTTTTCCGTCGATATAGCCTTAGCTTGTGTTTTTTTGCGGGCCAAGTTTTATTTTTGATTGTCACCATTCACTTCACCATACCACGTGCTGAAAAACGTGGAGAAAAAAAATTACAAGTGCAGAGAAACGGTGAAAAATTGCAATTCCGTCATTGTATTAAAGGGGGTTCTCCATTACGTGGACAACCACATCTCAATTACTGTATGTAAAATTACCCCTATGTAAAATAATAGCATGACATAATAATGTCACGTGAAACCCCGGAGACCCGGCTACGACATCGCTGGACCGGCGCCAGTACCGTTCGTGATTATAGGCTACTTTTATTTTACACCAAGGAATATAGTAATTGAGAAGTTGTTGCCCTAGTAGTGGACAGCCCCTTTAAATTTCGCCTTTTTCTGAGCTCCATAACTTTTATATTTCTCCATTGATGGAGTTGTGTGCCGAGCTTACATTTTTATAGATGCCATTTTGGGATACATTTGTTTTAATCAATTATTATTGCATTTTTCGGAAGGGGAGATCGGAGACTAAAAAAATGCCAATTTTTGGGTTTCGATTTTTAATTTCTTCTTCCATTTACCGTATGGGCTAATTAGTTTTCTTAGATCTGATTAGTCTTGGCAATACCAAATATGTTAATTTTTTATTAGTTTTTTTTTTACATTTTACTACTCTGTGAGCACAATTATTAGGCTTTTTGTATTTTTGATGATCACTTTTTTATTATTGAACCACTACAGCGCTGTCGGTCGGTCCAAAATGTTAATAAACCTGAAACGTTAATATTTAGGAAATTAAAAGTGAGGTTTTGTGGTTCTTAAAATATCTCTGGGTGTGCAGAATTGGGCAAATATTAGGGTGCGTTCCCACCTGACTGAGTGGGCTCAGTCGAATAACCAGGCAGAAGAGGAGTACGAAGTCTACAACGTAGATGGGTCACCAGCACCACCTCGGAAGGGAGGGTTAGCCTGGGTAAAATATCGAAAACCTTCCTCAGCATGTCACAACATCCAGCACCGCTGTCATGATCCAGGTCGGGGTTTGCTTCTTGCTTTTCTTTCCCCGGCCTGGTCATGGAAGGGTTAACGTTTCCTGCCTCTCTCTGGTTCTTGGGTGGCTATTTATTGGTGCTATTTTCGGGAGCCTTTGTCAGTGATAGTTCTGGTCCTTGGCTTAAGCAGCTGATCCGTATACCCTAGTGATCCTTCTGCCTCTGACTTCCCATGGTGGACCAGTACCTGTCTAGACGTCTCCACGTACTGAGTGAAGGGTGTGCCCCAATTTAGCTTCTGGGTCTCCAAATTGGACACATGGCCTGAGCTTGCCCTTTCTGCCTTGGAGGCGCTGGTCTGCTGGGTGGAAAGTGTACTGTCGGAACGTGTGTTTAGCACAGAAGGGGGTGTGATCACAGACAGGCGCATCCGCTCACTGTTATTAAAATTAACCAGGCGTGGATCCCACAGGACTTGTCCTTACCTTTGGCTGAGGTATAGCAGCCGCACCCAGCCATTGTTATACTGTTATACTTCACCTCAGTTTGTTCATTCTATTTGCCATTCCCATTGTTTTGAGGATTCCCCAAATTGAAATAGTAATTTGAAAAAAACAAGAGTCTGTTTGGCAGAGTACTCCCACAGAGATGAATGCAGAGTACACACACAGAGACTTTTTGGCAGAGTACACACACAGAGAATTTTTGGCAGAGTACACACACAGAGGCTGTTTTGCAGAGTACCCCCACAGAGTCTGTTTTGATGAGTTCACACACAGGTTTTTTGGCAGAGTACTCCCACGGAGATGGGTGCAGAGTACACACACAGAGACTTTTTGGCAGAGTACACACACAGAGACTTTTTGGCAGAGTACACACACAGAGAATTTTTGGCAGAGTACACACACAGAGGCTGTTTTGCAGAGTACCCCCACAGAGGCTGTTTTGATGAGTTCACACACAGGTTTTTTGGCAGAGTACTCCCACGGAGATGGGTGCAGAGTACACACACAGAGACTTTTTGGCAGAGTACTCACACCGAGACTTTTTGGCAGAGTACACACACAGAGGCTGTTTTGCAGAGTACCCCCACAGAAGCTGTTTTGATGAGTTCACACACAGGTTTTTTGGCAGAGTACTCCCACGGAGATGGGTGCAGAGTACACACACAGAGACTTTTTGGCAGAGTACTCACACCGAGACTTTTTGGCAGAGACACACACAGAGGCTGTTTTGCAGAGTACCCCCACAGAAGCTGTTTTGATGAGTACACACACAGGTTTTTTGGCAGAGTACTCCCACAGAGATGGGTGCAGAGTACACACACAGAGACTTTTTGGCAGAGTACACACACAGGGTACACACACAGAACCTCATTCAAGCTGTGTTATGTCTCTTCACTAATCAGAGCAGATTAGTGGGCTTTGATGGCTCTGTAAGTGCCCACAGCCTAAAAGCTTGTTAATTGGCTGTACTGCAGCCTTTCAACAAACTTTATTTGGCATCCAAGCATCAACAATACAATGGACTTCTGGGAAAATCTGTGTTAGACGTTCAGGTTATCACCAAAGGACATCGATGGGTTGTTACAGCTATAACAATAGAAAAAAAAAGATTTTCTGGGTCTCGGGATGTTCTGATTTTTTGGGGGTTAAATGTTATTATTCAGCAATAATATTAAAGCACCAAAAAGCGTACCAACACATAATATAAAATAAGTCCTTCTATTACTGATATTACATGGTCTAAGGAACAAAGAGAAACAAATTGTCAGCCAGAAAAATCCAAAGCAAAAATTTGTGTTATTTCTTTTCTTTCCACCAGATGGCGATCAATGGTTGAGTAAATTGTGGTCATTGTCCAAGAGGCTCCTACAGTCTCCTCGGCTGTTCATGCTTTCTCTCTGCTTTAAAGGGAACCTGTCACCCCGTTTTTTCAGTAGGAGATAAAAATACCGTTAAATAGGGCCTGAGCTGTGCATTACAATAGGGTATTTTTTGACCCCGATTCCCTACCTATGCTGCCGAAATAACTTACAAAAGTGGCCTTTTTCGCCTGTCAATCAGGCTGGTCAGGTTGGATGGGCGTGGTCACAGCGCTGTTTCTTCCCCCACATCTTGCTTATGTTCCCGTTGGTGGCGTAGTGCTTCTCGCATGCGCAAGTGCCGAATGCACTGCGCAGCTGTACACAAAGAGCGCGCTCGCCGCTATTCAGCGGTTTCTCGGTGGGCGCGGCCATCTTCCTGAGGCCGCGCGTGCGCAGATGG
This sequence comes from Ranitomeya imitator, assembly GCF_032444005.1. NCBI lineage: Eukaryota > Metazoa > Chordata > Amphibia > Anura > Dendrobatidae > Ranitomeya > Ranitomeya imitator. Next base: position 31,394,386 of record NC_091285.1, on the reverse strand, counting down.
AGTCTCCTGCTTCCCGGGGCTTCAGGAAAATGGCCGCGGGGTGCCGCGCGTGCGCAGATGGACATCGCGGCGGCCATTTTCCTGAAGCCGAGTTCGAATAGCGGCGAGCGCGCTCTTTTTGTACAGCTGCGCAGTGCATTCGGCACTTGCGCATGCGAGAAGCACTACGCCACCAACGGGAACATAAGCAAGATGTGGGGGAAGAAACAGCGCTGTGACCACGCCCATCCGACCTGACAAGCCTGATTGACAGGCGAAAAAGGCCACTTTTGTAAGGTATTTCGGCAGCATAGGTAGGGAATCGGGGTCAAAAAATACCCTATTGTAATGCACAGCTCAGGCCCTATTTAACTGTATTTTTATCTCCTACTGAAAAAACGGGGTGACAGGTACCCTTTAATGCAGGAGGAAAGTGACTGTACCACACACGTTTTTTTGCTTTGTCATTGGCATTCATTATCCGCTAGAGTCTGACACACTGGCGCCTTGGTAGCGAGAATACCCCAGTAACAGCCAGTGTCCCAGTAGCGGCCACAGTACCCCAATAACAGCCACGGTGCCTGAATAGAGCCACAATACCCCAATAACAGCCACGGTGCCCCAGTAACAGCCACGGTGCCCCAGTAACAGCCACGGTGCCCCAGTAACTGTCACAGTTCCCCAATAACAGCCACAGTGCCTGAATAGAGCCACAGTGCCCCAGTAACAGCTACTGAGTCGCCCGCCAGGGCCGTGGGGTACTCGGTATACCGGGTTCGGTACTTTAAGGGGATGTCATGGTGGCTGTGACCCGGTCTGTGGTCCTGGGCGCCCAATTAAAGGGAAAAGTCTTTAAGGGGATTTGTAAAGTCTATTGTTCGTGACGCCACCTGTGGTTTTCGGTCAGTGGGGACCGACGCTGCTTAACGGGGTCCTCTGGGGTGATGGTATGCAGCAAGATGGTGATGCTTCCCACAGGTGAAGCGGGGTCCCCAGAGCTTCCCAAGTGTAGGGCACAGACGGTGTGGTGGATGGTATAGTAAAGAACCAGGACACAGGTTTGCAGTCTTTACCTGGTTGACTGATGGTAGCAGTCAGCCTCAGTCCAGGGTGCCAAGTGCAGGGATAGCTGTGGTCCGGCCGGCTTGGAGGCAATAGAGTGTCCCTCTCCCAGGTGAGGTCCGTAAGCCTTTCCTATTTGCGCTAGTTGGCGAGGTCCCTGCCGCTTGTAGCTTGCTGGCAAAGTCCCCTCTCTCCAGCCCCTGAGACAAATGTCTGCACGGTGGGCAGTGTGAGTCGTTTTATAGGGTCTCTATCACGACCCGGGCTCTTCAGGTTACTGCTTCACCTCAGACTTGGTGTGGGCAATTAACATACAGTCCTATGTTCTCCTGTTCTGCCGTGCGTCCTGGAGAACAACACGACCTCGGGCTCCCGGTTTCTGCACTCTGGCTCTGAGGGTGTCCGGTCGCCGTTCCCCTCTGAGCCCTTTCCTCTTCCACTGTGCTCCTTTCCTCTTAAGCTGCACTACAATACAACCCTTCAGGTTATCTCTTCCTTTTCCAGGGGCTGCAGCTCCCACGTGGTTGCTCAGCCCCATTGTCTGTTCCAGACGTCCTTCTCCTATCTCTCCCTCCAAAAGACTACTTAGCTCCTCCTCCGGGCCAGAATACATAAAGTTGTGGAAGCTCCCCTGAATCCGGGTTCAGAGCTCCCCCTTCTGGCCTGGATTCAGAATGTGTTGCATGTAGATGCTTACCTGGTAAAGAGAATCCTCCTTGCCTCCAAGCATGATATCACCCTCCCCGAAAGGAAGGCAACATCACTGTAACAACCGGTTACCTGGGGTGTTAAACTACAGTGCCCTAGTAACAGCCACAGTGCTTCAGTAGCAGCTAAAGTGCCCCAAAAAGAGCCACAGTGCCCCAGTAACAGCCATAGTGCCCCAATAACAGCCACAGTGCCCCAACAACAGCCACAGTGCCTTAGTAACAGCCACAGTGCCTCAGTAACAGCTACAGCGTCCTGGAAAGAGCCACGGTGCCCCAATAACAGCCACAGTGCCTCTGTAACAGCCACAGTGCCCCAATAACAACCACAGTGCCTCAGTAACAGCCACAGTGCCCCAATAACAGCCACAGTGCCTTAGTAACAGCCACAGTGCCCCAGTAACAGCCACGGTGCCCCAATAACAGCCACAGTGCCTCAGTAACAGCCACAGTGCCTGAGTAACAGCCACAATGCCTCAGTAACAGCCACATTCCCCAGTAACTGCCACAGTGCCTCAGTGACAGCCACAGTGCCCCAGTAACAGCCACAGTGCCCAAGTAACAGCCACAGTGCCCCAGTGACAGCCACAGTGCCTGAGTAACAGCCACAATGCCTCAGTAACAGCCACAGTGCCTCAATAACAGCCACAGTGCCCCAATAACAGCCACAGTGCCTGAGTAACAGCTACAGCACACTGGAAAGAGCCACATTGTCCCAGTAACAGCCACAGTGTCCCAATGACAGCTACAGTGCCTTAGTAACAGCCACAGTGCCCCAGTGACAGCCAGAGTGCCTCAGGAAAAGCCACAATGTCTCAGTAACCGCCACAGTGCCTGCATAGCAGCCACAGTGCCCCAGTAACAGTTATAGTGTGCCAGTAACAGCCACAGTGCCCCAGTAACTGCCACCATGCACCAGTAACTGCCATAGTGCTCCAGTAACAGCCACAGTGCCCCAATAACAGTGCCCTAATAACAGCCATAGTGCCCAATTAACAGTAACAGTGTACCACTAACAGCCACAGTGCCTCAGTAACAGCCAGAGTGCCCAAATAACAATGCCCCAGTTACAGCCACAGTGCCTCAGTAACAGCCATGGTGCCTCAGTAACAGACAGTGCCTTAATAACAGCCACAGTTCCCCAATAACAGTGCCCTAGTAACAGCCATAATGCCCCAGTAACAGTGTACCAGCAACAGCCACAGTGCCTCAGCAACATCTACAGTGCCCCTGCAACAGCCACAGTGCCTCAGTAACAGCCACAGTGCCCAAGTAGCAGTCATAGTGCACCAGCAACAGCCACAGTGCCCCAGTAACAGCCACAGTGCACCGGTACGGTAACTGTTATGACCTGGTGGTCAGGACAATAATGGACCTGGTGGTTAAGAGCACACGGAATGACCTGATAGTTACTAATAATATAGGACGAGCTCTGAGACGTGGGAACTCTGCTGACCGCAATCCCTAATCCTATCACACACTAGAAATAGCCGTGGAGCGCTCCTGACGCTCCCTAGGCACCTCGTCACCTGTGGAAGGAACCTCAGAAGCCGCAGCCCCACTCACAACTACCAGAGGAAGCCCATGGACAGAACCAGCCGAAGTACCATTCATGACCACAGGAGGGAGCTTGACAACAGAATTCACAACAGGTAACAGCCAGAGTGCACCAGTAACAGCCACAGTGCTCAAGTAACTGCCACAGTGCCCCAATAACAGTGCCCTAGTAACAGCCATTTGGATCCTGATTCAAACCCATGTCAGAGCTAGCATTTGCTACATGGCTTGTGCGAGAGGTGTTTATATGAGAAGAAGTTTTGGAGGAGTTGTCTGTGACTGTTGCATGGTTTGTATGTGAGATAATTTCCTTCCTTCTCCTACTTTGGTTTTTCCCCATCCACCACTCCCTGGTGCATTCCTCTGTTATATGTGAGAAAACATTTGTATGCCTGCTATTTTCAGTTACCCTTGTTTGTGTTACCTTGTTCATTGGGTTGGTGTACTGTGGTGCACAGTAGCGCCCCTCTTCCCTGGTGGAGGAGGAGAACAAACGGAGGGCTAACTCAGGAGATAAGGCAAGGGTGGCGGCCTCAGCATCTTCACCTTCAGAAGTATCCCAGCGAATAGGGCGCCCCCTAGTGGTAGGGACAGGGAAGGAGACCATCGTCCGGGGTCACCCGACAGCTGAGTCGTGACACATCCATAGTGCCCCAGTAAAGCCACAGTGCCCGAGTAGCAGCCACAGTGCCCCAGTAAAAGACACAGTGCCATATTAACAGCCCTAGTAGCAATCACAGTGAGATTATGGATTCTTTACTCTTATTTCTAGAGACGTTCTTTTGGGCTTCACAATTACGTGATCTTATGGACTGCTTTATATGCATATGATCTCTATACAACGCAGCGCTCTATGTACGCTGCTGGTCCACAGATTAATATAGATAAGCACAAATATTGATGGTGGACCCCAACTATTGTACCCCCAGCATTAGGCAATAATTTTAGTTTTAGACACCAGTAAAATAAAAGCTCTTTTCTTCCGTCATTTCACTTCTTCCTATTGACACAAGCTCAGCTGCGAAATCCTAATGCCCAGAATCCAGAAACCTGGCTGTGTCCTTTATCCCAGGGATGAATGAGGGGCAGCTCGGAGGGGCTTCAGGGTCATTTCCTGCCTTTTCGCCTCCTCACTGCGATTTGCATTTCAAAGGGTATGTGTTCTGTCTACTAGTGAAACACACCGACATCCGAACTATGGTTAAAAAAGGGGTCGTCAGTTTTGGGACTCCAGTTTTATATACAGTAATTCTGAGTTATTAGAGGGGGGGGGGTCTCAGATTAGGCTACAAAGAGCATCCGAGACCGCTAACTTTAGTGCTTGTCTCGTGACTTGACGTCAGCTCTGCAACCCTATAATTAAAGACTGACAGGGAACAGCACAATAGGTTGTCTATGGCTAATCGATGATCTATACTTAGGATAGGTGATCAATATCAGATTGGATGACACCATCCATTGATCAGAAATTACCAGGTCCCATGGCCAAAGTGATTTGTGATCAGACTGCAGTACCCAAGAACGGCCACTACACAGTGTCCGGCGCTGTGGTTTTCCAGCTCTGTTCACTGTGTAGTTGCAGCAGCTGAGGATTTGGCAACAGCTGATTAGTGGGGATCAGACCCCAATAATTTGACATTGATAACCTATAAGAATCTTTAATCAGTATTTTCATCCTGGAGGAGCCGTTTAATTTTTATAATTTTTTTTCAGCTATTCTGCCATTTTTTTTTACATTTCAGGATACACAAGTTGATATCAGTGTTAAAGGGCAATGAATGTCCTAATTAAAGGTGGTGTCACTCACCACCAAAACGCAAATTAAACCTATTATACAGTCGTATGCAGGACTTTGCCCCTATAATAATAATCATTTTCTTACAGATTTAAATTAAGGGTCCTCGGTGCACCTTTGGCGTGATCAGGGGCTCAGTGCACTGTTCCGCTTTTAATTACCATCCTCTGCACCTCTCGTTATGTTGATTGACATCCCTTCCTTTGAGCGCTGCCTGATTTAAATCCCTCGCATTGCACACACTGACACTGCAGGAGATGAGCGCACACAGTGTCAGCAAGGCTCACTTTCATCCTTCTCTTCTGTCTGCAGCAGCGGCTCGCAGCACACAGGGTCACACAGTAGCAGGCTGCTGATGCTGACAAGAGAAAAGGATGAGAGTGTGCACACACTGACACTGCAGGAGCTGAGTGCACACAGTGTCAGCCAGGCTCATTCTGATCTCTCTCTCTCCTGTCTGCAGCATCCGCTGCCAGTGTCAGTACTGGCTTGCTCTGATCCCTCTCTCCTGTCTGCATCAGCCGTTTGCAGCAAACATGATTTGTCGGTTAGCTGGTGGCTGATTGTGACAGGAGAAAAGGATGAGAGTGTGCACACACTGACACTGCCGAAGTTGAGGGTGCACACAGTGTCAGTACTGGCTTGCTCTGATCCCTCTCTCCTGTCTGCAGCAGCCCTTTGCAGCACACAGGATCTGTCAGTAGCTGGCAGCTGATTCTGACAGGAGAAAAGGATGAGAGCGTGCACACACTGACACTGTCGGAGTTGAGGGCGCACACAGTGTCAGTGCTGGCTTGCTCTGATCTCTCTCTCCTGTCTGCAGCAGCCGCTCGCAGTACACAGGATCTGTCAGTAGCTGGCGGCTCATTTTGACAGGAGAAAAGGATGAGAGCGTGCACACACTAACACTGTCGGAGATGAGGGTGCACACAGTGTCAGTACTGGCTTGCTCTGATCCCTCTCTCCTGTCTGCAGCAGCCGCTCGCAGTACACAGGATCTGTCAGTAGCTGGCGGCTCATTTTGACAGGAGAAAAGGATGAGAGCGTGCACACACTAACACTGTCGGAGATGAGGGTGCACACAGTGTCAGTACTGGCTTGCTTGGATCCCTCTCTCCTGTCTGCAGCAGCCGCTCGCAGTACACAGGTTTAGACAGTAGCGGGCAGCTGATACTGACAGGAGAAAAAGATGAGAGTACAAACTAATCCTACAGGCATAAACAGTGTCAGTGTATGTGCGCACTTATTCTCCTTCTTGCCTCGGCATCGGCCGCCTGCTACTGTGTGATCCTGTGTGCTGCAGGCGGCCGCTGAAGACAGGAGAAGCCCGCTAACACTGTGTATGCTCATGGATCCCGCAGTGTCCGTGTGTGCAGGGCTGGGGATTCAATTCAGACAGCTGTGCAAAGCACTGTCAATCAACATAAGGAAATCTGCAGAAGATTGTGATAGAGGGGGTATAATGGTGCACTGATTCCTTGGCCAAGTGGGCACTGGGGTCTCCTTATTTACATGTGTAATAAAAGCGCTTTTTATATAAAGCAACATCTGAACAAAGGGAATGATTTGTATAGGGTTTATAGGGGCTGTGCCCCATATATGAATGTATAAGTGGCCCAATTTGAGTTCTGGGGATGACAGTCTCGACTTAAAGTTTGTAAGAATCACAACCATTGCCCCGGATAAGAGTTATCTCTGATCCCGGCTGCTGTAGCAGGATATAGGCATGTAACAGCCTCTGCTGATGGCACGGGCACAGCTCAAGCATCTGTGCCATGCCTTTGGATGTATCTGCAGCGCCCCAGGGTCCTGGTCGTTGCAGTAATATCATTATTCCACCAGGGGGAGTGATGTTACATTTGAAGGCAATAAAGGAGATCACTTTATCAGGTATCACAAACCACACAAGACACTTCACACTCCAGTCCACCAGGGGGAGCTATGCTCCACTTTATTAGGGCACGCCTCACAATTAGGTAAAACTGGTGGTCTGGATAGGAAGTTAGTCAGAAGCTGGCTGGGCTTCGCTCAGTGAGTTCCTGTCAAGCAGACAGAGAGGAAGGAGGAACATCTAGCAGTTGCCGACAGGGTGGTCCCTGACAGGGGTGGGATCCTGTCAGAGGCCTAGACAGAAGGTCACAGAGCTGCTCCTGCCCTACATGCGGCAGCATCTTAAGAAAGACACACGAACAGCGAATTTTATTGTAGAGGGTGAGAAACGAAGTTATAGCAAAAGGAGAGGAAACCAGAAGGAGTTCTGCCCTATACAGGCTGCCTCCTTCTGAGGCGCAGGATCCGGTAGCCGAAACACTGAGGAAGCAATCTCTATGCCTTGCTCCAGAGACCGGCAGGACAGCTAATTCCACGTTATCTGCCCGACCTTACACCCAGGAGGCACGGTGGCAACTTGTGGGGGCTGGGGCATGCTAGAGTCCCTGTAAAAAGCCTCAGGCCATTAGTCATACGGGTTTATTCCTATCTATCTGGGGGACAGAGAGAGACACAACATCTAGAACATCTACCACAGTTGTGAGGACCTTATGAGAAGCTCAGCAGTAAGGTACTACAACACCCAGGCGCTAGAGGAAGGCTACTGATTTCCACCTGGATAAGGGGACTCTGGATTTGCCTTCAGACCAGCCGGACTCTGCCTGCCCTGTGATCTGGTGCTCTGGACTGTGGACGCTGAAGCCTTCAGTAAAGGTAAAGAGACTGCAACCTTGTGTCCTCGTTATTCACTGCGCCTCTCACCATCCACCATCTACACTCTGGGAAGCCCTGGGGACATACTTCACCTGTGGGAAGGTATACCATCTAGCTGCCATAACATCACCCCAGCGGACCCCTAAGCAGCCTCGGTCACCCTGACCGAATACCACAGGTGGCGTCACAAACATTTCCCCTTTAAAGACCTTTCCCCTTTTACTACGGACGTCCCGAGGGCCACGGACCGAATCAGCCACCGTGACATCCCCCTTTGAGAACCGAAGGACCCGGTACCGAGTACCCCACTGCCCTACGGGGGCGATCCATAACTACACTCTAGTTTTGGGGGTAAGTAAACTACAATATGGACACCCATATAGTTTGACTGATTCCCACTGGCTGCTCTCTCCATAGAAGTCAATGGAAAGTTCATCATTTTTTTATATCCATGGCCCTCTCCATTAAATTGGATGGGTGGAATGGAAAATGTTGTGAATTCTGCTCTTGGGCTCCCTCCGGTGGTTGTTGATGGTAATGCAGTTATTCCTGAGCAGCAGTCTTGGACAGGTGATCCTGCTAATTGTAATTCGGACTGGGGTATTTAGCTGTGCAGGACTCATTAGTCCTTGCCAGTAGTCCATGTTCCTTTGGAAGTGTTGGTCCTCTGCCTGGCCCCTCCTGCTTGCTGCCAATTCAGCTAAGATAAGTGTTTTCTTCATTTTTTTAGACACACTACTATGTGTTTATTTTCTGTGCTTATCTTGTTTCTATTTTGTTCCTGCTAGACTGTGCCTGTTGTTTTTCTCAGTCTAGTTGGACTCGCTGGAGTCGCAGATATACTCTCCACATCTTTAGTTAGGTGGTGGAGTTTTTGTATTTTTCTACTGTGGATATTTTGTAGTGTTTTATGCTGACCACATAGTATCCTGTACTATCCTTTCCTATCTAGGTAGAAGTGGCCTCCTTTGCTTATCCCTGTTTTCTGTCTGCGTGTGTCTTTTCCTCTCCTACTCACAGTCATTATTTGTGGGGGGCTACCTATCCTTTGGGGGTCTACTCTGAGGCAAGAGAGTTTTCCTATTTCCATCTTTAGGGATATTTAGTCCTTAGGCTGTGTCGAGGTGTCTAGGTCTGGTTAGGCACACCCCACAGCTACTTCTAGTGGCGGTGATAGGATCAGGGGTTGCACTCAGTAAAGTTACCACTGCTCCAGCGAAGGTCATTTCATGCTGCTCCAAGGCCACCTGATCATAAAAGTACTAATGGCCAACAATTAGTTAATTGCATCTCAGAAGAAGGGAGGAAAGATCTTGAGCCATTTTTTTTTCTTCAGTCTGTTTTGTCTTATCCTCCCTCTTTATCTCTGGGTGGCTGAAGAGCCTTGTGCTAGCATGAGTGTTCAGGAATTAGCTTCTCGTGTAGACCAGCTTGCTGCTAGAGTACAGGGTATTTCTGATTACATTGTTCAGACTCCTGCTTTAGAACCGAAGATACCTACTCCTGATTTGTTTTTTGGTGACAGGTCCAAATTTTTGAGTTTTAAAAAAAACTGTAAACTGTTTTTTGCATTGAAACCTCGATCCTCCGGGGATTCCATTCAACGGGTTAAGATCATCATTTCCCTGCTGCGTGGTGATCCACAGGATTGGGCATTTTCCCTGGAATCTGGGGATCCGGCTTTGCTTAATGTAGACTCCTTCTTTCAGGCATTAGGATTACTGTATGATGAACCTAATTCGGTGGATCAAGCTGAGAAGACCTTGTTGGCCCTGTCTCAGGGTCAAGAGGTGGCAGAACTGTATTGTCAGAAATTCAGAAAATGGTCTGTATTGACTAAATGGAATAATGATGCTTTGGCAGCAATTTTCAGAAAGGACCTTTCTGAATCCGTTAAAGATGTTATGGTGGGGTTTCCCACACCCTCCAATCTGAGTGATTCTATGTCTCTGGCCATTCAGATTGATCGGCGCTTGCGGGAGCGCAGAACTGTGTGCGCAATGGCATTATCCTCAGAGCAAATTCCTGAGCCTATGCAGTGTGATAGGATTCTGTCTAGAACGGAACGACAAGGTTTCAGATGTCAGAATAGGTTGCTTCCCATGTCATTTCTGTCTGCCCTAAGCGGACCAAGAGGATCGCCAGTTCATTTACCATCAGTACTGTACAACCTAAATTTCTGTTATCTGTGTCCTTGATCTGTTCATTGTCATCATTTTCTGTCATGGCATTTGTGGATTCAGGCGCCGCCTTGAATTTGATGGACTTTGAGTTTGCCAGGCATTGTGGTTTTCCCTTGCAGCCTTTGCAGAACCCTATTCCTTTAAGGGGCATTGATGCTACACCCTTGGCTAAAAATAAGCCCCAGTTTTGGACACAGGTGACCATGCGCATGGTGCCAGCCCATCAGGAAGATTGTCGATTTCTGGTGTTGCATAATTTGCATGATGCTATCGTGCTGGGTTTTCCGTGGTTGCAGGTACATAATCCTGTTTTGGATTGAAAGTCCATGTCTGTGACTAGTTGGGGTTGTCAGGGGGTTCATAATGATGTTCCTCTGATGTCTATCGCCCCTTCTCCCTCTTCTGAAATTCTGGAGTTTTTGTCTGATTTTCAGGATGTATTCGATGAGCCCAAGTCCAGTTTCCTTCCACCACACAGGGACTGCGATTGTGCTATTGACTTGATTCCAGGCTGTAAGTTTCCTAAGGGCCAACTTTTCAACCTGTCTGTGCCTGAACATACCGCCATGTGGAGCTATATTAAGGAGTCTTTGCAGAAAGGGCATATTCGGCCATCTTCTTCACCGTTGGGAGCGGGGTTCTTTTTTGTTGCTAAAGAAGATGGTTCCTTAAGACCCTGTATTGATTATCGCCGCTTGAATAAGATCACGGTCAAGTTTCAATATCCTTTACCTTTGCTTTCCGATTTGTTTGCTAGGATTAAGGGGGCTAGTTGGTTTACCAAGATTGACCTTCGAGGGGCATATAATCTTGTTCGTATTAAGCAGGGTGATGAATGGAAAACTGCGTTTAACACGCCCGAGGGCCATTTTGAATACCTTGTGATGCCATTCGGACTCTGTAATGCTCCATCTGTTTTTCAGTCCTTCATGCATGATATCTTCCGGGATTATGTTGATAAATTCCTGATTGTATATTTGGACGATATTTTGATTTTTTCCGATGATTGGGAGTCTCATGTGCAGCAGGTCAGGATGGTATTTCAAATCCTTCGTGACAATGCCTTGTTTGTGGAAGGGTCTAAGTGTCTTTTTGGGGTGCAGAAGGTTTCCTTTTTGGGCTTTATTTTTTCTCCCTCGTCTATAGAGATGGATCCGGTTAAGGTTCAGGCCATTCATGATTGGATTCAGCCCACATCCGTGAAGAGCCTTCAGAAATTTTTGGGTTTTGCTAATTTTTATCGCCGTTTAATTGCTATTTTTTCCAGCGTGGTTAAACCCTTGACTGATTTGACGAAGAAGGGCGCTGATGTGGTGAATTGGTCCCCTGCGGCTGTCTCTGCCTTTCAGGAACTTAAGCATCGTTTTACTTCTGCTCCTGTGTTGCGTCAACCAGATGTTTCTCTTCCATTTCAGGTTGAGGTTGGCGCTTCTGAGATTGGGGCAGGGGCTGTTTTGTCTCAGAGGGATCCTGTTGGTTCCTTAATGAAACCGTGTGCCTTCTTTTCCCGTAAGTTTTCGCCTGCTGAACGCAATTATAATGTCGGCAATCGGGAGTTGTTAGCTATGAAGTGGGCGTTTGAGGAGTCGCGACATTGGCTTGAGGGAGCTAAGCACCGTATTGTGGTCTTGACCGATCATAAGAATCTGATTTACCTCGAGTCTGCCAAACGGTTGAATCCTAGACAGGCTCGATGGTCCTTGTTTTTTTCTCGCTTTGATTTTGTGGTCTCGTACCTTCCGGGTTCTAAGAATATTAAGGCTGATGCCCTCTCTAGGAGTTTTTTGCCTGATTCTCCTGAGGTCTTGGAACCAGTCGGTATTTTGAAGGAAGGGGTGGTCCTTTCTGCCGTTTCTCCTGATTTACGACGGGTTCTTCAGAAATTTCAGGCTGACAAACCTGATCGTTGTCCTGTGGGGAAGCTGTTTGTTCCTGACAGATGGACTAGTAGAGTGATTTCTGAGGTTCAATGTTCTGTGTTGGCTGGTCATCCTGGCATTTTTGGTACCAGAGACTTGGTTGGTAGGTCATTTTGGTGGCCTTCTTTATCGCGTGATGTGCGGTCTTTTGTGCAGTCCTGTGGGACTTGTGCGCGGGCCAAGCCTTGTTGCTCCCGTGCTAGTGGGTTGCTTTTGCCATTGCCGGTCCCTGGGAGGCCCTGGACGCACATGTCTATGGATTTTATTTCCGATTTTCCTGTTTCCCAGAGGATGTCGGTTATCTGGGTTGTTTGTGACCGATTCTCTAAGATGGTTCATTTTGTGCCTTTGCCTAAATTGCCTTCTTCTTCTGATTTGGTTCCATTGTTTTTTCAGCATGTGGTCCGTTTGCATGGTATTCCTGAGAATATTGTGTCCGACAGAGGTTCCCAGTTTGTTTCTAGGTTTTGGCGGGCCTTTTGTGCTAGGCTGGGCATTGATTTGTCTTTTTCTTCTGCATTTCATCCTTAGACAAATGGCCAGACCGAGCGAACTAATCAGACTTTGGAGACCTATTTGAGATGCTTCGTGTCTGCTGATCAGGATGATTGGGTGGCTTTTTTGCCATTGGCCGAGTTTGCCCTTAATAATCGGGCTAGTTCGGCTACTTTGGTTTCGCCTTTTTTTTGTAATTTTGGTTTTCATCCTCGTTTTTCTTCTGGGCAGGTTGAGTCTTCTGACTTTACAAGTGTGGATTCTGTGGTTGACAGGTTGCAGCAGATTTGGGCTCATGTGGTGGACAATTTGGTGTTGTCTAAGGAGGAGGCTCAACGTTTTGCTAACCGACGTCGCTGTGTTGGTTCCCGGCTTCGGGTTGGGGATCTGGTTTGGTTATCTTCCCGTCATGTTCCTATGAAGGTTTCTTCTCCTAAGTTTAAGCCTTGGTTTATTGGTCCTTATAGGATTTCTGAGATTATTAATCCGGTGTCTTTTCGTCTGGCGCTTCTGGCCTCTTTTGCTATCCGTAATGTCTTCCATAGATCTTTGTTGCAGAAATATGTGGAGCCCGTTGTTCCCTCTGTTGATCCTCCGGCCCCTGTGTTGGTCGATGGGGAGTTGGAATATGTGGTTGAGAAGATTTTGGATTCTCGTTTTTCGAGGCGGAAGCTTCAGTACCTTGTCAAATGGAAGAGTTATGTCCAGGAGGATAATTCTTGGGTTTCGGCCTCTTATGTTCATGCCGCTGATTTGGTTCATGCCTTTCATCTTGCTCGTCCTGACCAACCTGGGGGCTCTGGTGAGGGTTCGGTGACCCCTCCTCAAGGGGGGGGTACTGTTGTGAATTCTGCTCTTGGGCTCCCTCCGGTGGTTGTTGATGGTAATGCAGTTATTCCTGAGCAGCAGTCTTGGACAGGTGTTTCTGCTAATTGCAATTCGGACTGGGGTATTTAGCTGTGCAGGACTCATTAGTCCTTGCCAGTAGTCAATGTTCCTTTGGAAGTGTTGGTCCTCTGCCTGGCCCCTCCTGCTTGCTGCCAATTCAGCTAAGATAAGTGTTTTCTTCATTTTTTTAGACACACTACTGTGTGTTTATTTTCTGTGCTTATCTTGTTTCTATTTTGTTCCTGCTAGACTGTGCCTGTTGTTTTTCTCAGTCTAGTTGGACTCGCTGGAGTCGCAGATATACTCTCCACATCTTTAGTTAGGTGGTGGAGTTTTTGTATTTTTCTGCTGTGGATATTTTGTAGTGTTTTATGCTGACCACATAGTATCCTGTACTATCCTTTCCTATCTAGGTAGAAGTGGCCTCCTTTGCTTATCCCTGTTTTCTGTCTGCGTGTGTCTTTTCCTCTCCTACTCACAGTCATTATTTGTGGGGGGCTACCTATCCTTTGGGGGTCTACTCTGAGGCAAGAGAGTTTTCCTATTTCCATCTTTAGGGATATTTAGTCCTTAGGCTGTGTCGAGGTGTCTAGGTCTGGTTAGGCACACCCCACGGCTACTTCTAGTGGCGGTGATAGGATCAGGGGTTGCGGTCAGTAAAGTTACCACTGCTCCAGCGAAGGTCATTTCATGCTGCTCCAAGGCCACCTGATCATAACAGGAAAAGGGAGGAATGTCTTATATTTCATTAAAGGTCGGAACATGATGTGTGGCCTAACCTTAGCTGCAGAACTTCTCAAATGCCAATTGGAAAGAAGCTCCAATCTTCTAGATTAGTGTTGGTCCATCCAAATATTCTGAGAATCCAAGTCCAGGTATGACTGCTCGCATGTATTTAACCATTTCATATACGAGGAGAGTAATCATGATATCTCCTGGGTATTATGTACTCTGCATAAATCAGCGCCTCTATAGGCACCAATATATCATGATGGCACCTGTCCATGGGCATCTCATTGAAATTCAGTGCATTTCTTTACCATGTCTTCTTATGTGTCCTCGTTATGATTAATTGGCTTCTTTTGCAGCTATATTAGGTAATCTCACACCGTATATTTGCACTCTTCCATCTGATTGCATTATTTTTAGTACAATTCGCACTTGGTCTTTTACATATGCTCTACTTAGAAGTGTAGATACAAGATCTACGGTCCAGAAGTGGTAAGAGGTCGTTAGTACTAGACGCATGTAGAGCCCCTTCCTTATACAACTGCTATAATAAGTATAGAGGTCATAGGGATCTTGGTTATATCCCATACCATGTAGTTGCACATTATTAAGGGTCTGACCTATCTTGTTCTTTGTGACAGGACTGTTCTCTCCATTATATATTTTTCCAATTTTTTTTCCATGCAGACCCAACCTCAAAGCGTGGAACAAACCATCAAACACACCTCCTAGTATTTGTATTCCCATTTCGGGGCCAAATTTAGGCCCAATCCCCTGGAAACGTTCCATAAAAGCATCAAAGGAGTTCTTACTTTCATGTACATTTGCATACATCACCCCCCTTCACACTTTGTAATCCGCCACCCAGGCAATCCGGAGAGAAATTAGACAGTTATCGGCACAGGCATACATAAAAGTCATGGCGCCACATGGACCCCTAGTCCATATTGTGCCCTTGATCCCACAAAAAAATATTCACCATAGTAGGCGCAGAATACACCTCCTAACTTTTAAAGGGTACCCTTACTGAAGCCACTTAGTGTTCTCATCAACTACGATACCCCTTTCGTAGCCCCCATAGAGTATGATGCCCCAAAAATGCCCCAACACACAGTATGGTATTTCAAAGTGAGTCCCCTCCAAATTGACTTCCACCTTACACCTCACTCGCACATTATTATGACACCACAGTAACCTCTATCAGTATGATGCACCCTCATTTAATGCTTCCACAGTTCCCCCACATGATGGTCTCACAGCTTCTCATACAGTATGATGGCCCCACACCCTTCTCTTCCCCACACATATAGCTAGGCAGCAGTGGCGTAACTTGAAACTCATGGGCCCCGATGCGAAAGCTCCAACCAAGACCCCCAAATATTTTAAATCTTTAATAGCAATAGTCTTTTTATATAGGCCAAAGGGACTTTGAGGCCCCCCTAGGCTCCTGGGTGCTATTGCAAGTAGTAGTTACACCCCTGCTAGGCAGGCTGCAGCCCAGGAGGTAACCTGGTAATCCAATGCAGGAACAAGGTCCGGAGATGCAAGAGTTTGTGTGTAGGATTCATTGTGAGAGGTCATCGCTACAGAGGACTACTTGTGGGCAACAGAGGCTGAGAGTGGAGTATGGCGTCCATGAGGTAGATGTAGGGAACCTCTAAAGCTGGAGATAGACGCAGAGGAATGAGCCGTGTAGAGGTCCATGTTACTTATCCAGAGACAGACCTGTTGAGTGGTCTCTTCTCGGTGTGCTCGTGCCTTTGCTGCAAGTTGAGAGAGAGCAGAATGGAATTGATTCCACCAGAGCAGTTGACTGGTGGTCTAGTAGGGTTTGGAGGCAAGCTTTTTGGAACTGTACAGGACAGTGTGAGGGTGGTCGCTTGAGTGTTGGAGTGCCATGTATGAATTTGGAAGATGATTGGGAGTCCTTTAAACCAAGGACTGTAAATATTACAACATCTTAAACAGATTGCGTCTGGAAGGAAGACGTTCATCAGAGTTAGGCAGCTCTTGTTGTGGTACCTAGTGGAGTGCTCGGATCTATAGAGGGGGGTTTCAAAATCCAGGGCACCTCCTCTCCACCTTTCACATGTATGTCAGGGAATAGTTGTGATTTATATCTCCAATGTATAGATGTGAATAGAGACCTTACTGTTAGCTCTTGGACCACAGTGCAAAAACTATACCAGGGCCCCATCCTATCATGTACCAGATGTTGCCTTCTCCCTTGGCAAGGGAGAACGTTGGAGGCACTTATATGGTCCAGCTGTGACTAATACCTCTGCACCCCATATTATTACACCCCTGTTGATGAATTCACTGATCAGTACAGTTTACCGATAGGACAGAAGTGACTCTAAATTAATCTCTACTCTTCATTTTCCAAATTCTCCATAATCCCCTGTCGCCCAAGGACTAATTTCGACATTTGACGTGATTCATAAATCTTGAGGAACCAGACCTTATCATGTTTGAAGATTTCCCAGAAGATTAGGAAGATCTCACCATCGGGTAATAATCATATTATCAGTGATTTCTATCTCTGTAGAATGATGAAA
This sequence comes from Ranitomeya imitator, assembly GCF_032444005.1. Classification (NCBI taxonomy): domain Eukaryota; kingdom Metazoa; phylum Chordata; class Amphibia; order Anura; family Dendrobatidae; genus Ranitomeya; species Ranitomeya imitator. The sequence goes on along the minus strand of NC_091285.1, from coordinate 31,377,811 downwards.
TGGTCATTATCTTATCTCAGCCTCTTATACCGGGTAATCAAATCTTATCTGGATCTGCACATAACACACAGGAGGATAACCTTTTGTTTCAGCTCCACCTTTCCTTACTATTTTTCTAGTAAGTCCTTTGATAAGATATCCTGATTTTTGATGATTAAAGATTAAGATAAGTGATGATTAGGAATTTCAAGGACGAGAAGAAAAGACATTACCCTATGTTGAAGACAAGCAAGGTGGACACCCTTATGAGGGTCTCCATCTGCCTCCCTGTGAGTCCTGAGCAGAAAACTTGCCTATATTTTATTTATTATATGATTAAATCATTGTTCATAACCATATTATGCATTTAAATTGGGCTTTCCTCACCTTCCCCAGGTCAATCAGGGAGTCTCTGCCCTTCTCCTGGTGTCTGTTATTGTCTGCAGCACATGTATGGAGGTAGCTACTCTTAGTATGCACCTGTTCACACCTGTTCTCTCTTTGGAAGTGACGGTCAGTCTTTGATATTGGTATTCACAGGCTTTCTGCCTGAGAACTCCACCCATCAGCTTATGGATCCTACATACCCATATAAATGTAGACTTCAGCCCAGGAGAGGAATCACATTAGTTTAGGTTCCCAGCAAAGAAGGTCGCCTTGTCGTGGTTGCTGGGCATGCATGAGTTTGCCCAATTATGTGCTGAGTATCTTCATTTTTTTCCTATTTTCTAGAGCAGTAATGCAATTCCAATTTAATATATCTCATGTTTGCATGCTATAGCATTACACTGTTCAACTTTACTTGTTAGTTGTCTGCAGCGCTAATGTGACATCGACATCACTGCACCCAATCAGTAGCTTGTGCCTTCTACTTGGGCAGGGCTGCTGATCTCCGTTATTGGCTGCAGTTCCGTCAACATACAGCAAAACCAGACACGAGGAGCAGCGGCAGCGACTCAATGCTGGACCCTTGTAGGTTGAGTAAACTCAAATTTGTTTAAAAACAGAGTACAGTCGGGTAACAAGGGATTTTCTAAAACCGAAAACCCCTTTAAGTGGATTTCCAATCCATATTATACACAGGAGAGACTAAACATACCTCTAAGGGATATCTGATTTAAAAAGCTAGTTTTCAAATATCTTTATGGAGAAATAGAAGACAATTGAGGGACATCCATAATTTAGGACTCTCATCATGTAGTCTAAAAGGACAACAGCTAGAAAGTGTGTGTCTCTTTAAGGCTGGGTTCAGACAGTCATAATTTAGGTATACACTATGCGTCAGAAGACTGCTATTAATGAGGACATGAACTTACATTAAAAATGTAAGATACTTAGTTAGCATTTTTTTTAATCAAAAAGCACAAACGTCACCAAGAACCACGTCAAGGTGAACCTAAATATGGATGGTCTCTAACCACTGTATGTCCTACCACTCCATGTTTCAATAACATGCCGATAATGGTGAGTGTATAAGGGTGGAGGGCTATCGTTTAAGTGGATGGACTGATGAGTATAATATAAATATATTGTAATGCAGCCGTAGCACCATACGCAGTGAAACGGCAGTGACCCAAGCAAGTTCAAAACAAAATGTGTTTAATGTCCAAAAACTCACACAGTGCACAGCACGCTGTATCCTCCGACAGTCCGAGACGCAGGGTTTCAGCCCCTTTGGCTCCTCTTGCCCCTGTGTTGCTTCACATAGGGAGTGCCCTGCAGACAACTGCTCTGTCTGCTTCCAAGACCAACATTGACACACCTCTCCCTATACCACAGGGCTTTTAATCAGTCACTGCTTCACCATTCTAATCATAGCTACACCTGTGACTGCAATACCCCCTCATGGCCTCACTACGCCTACATGCACATTCTGGAGAGCACAAACAGCACCAAGGAAACAGCAAGGAAAAAGTGAGGGATTATATATGATATATGGGTTGGCGAAAAGAAAAGACATAAACTTTCTTCTACTTAAGATTTTCATCTTTATTTTTAACAAACTTTATCTGTTAGAACAATTGTTTGAGCTGACATACACACTATGTGATTTCTGTCCCCCCTCCTTTTTCTTTGGCTCCTTTATTTGAATATTTGATGTATTTAAAAGGGTATTCCAATCTCCAAGATCCTATCCAAATATGTTGTAGGTATAATAATAGTATTAGAAAATACCTCAAATTAGAAATGTAGTATAGTTCTTCTTATAAGCTTACCCCATGTCCATGTTCAGGGACAGTTTGAAGTACCCCTTCCTTACCGAAGACTGTCACAGCGTGACAATTACTATTCCTTGTGGGCACTGCAGCAGCTGATTACTAAGCCAATATAGTGGTTGTGTCTCACAAACCCCATCAGGTGAGCATCTCCTGCACTTTAAATAATCTCATCATACTTGGATAAGATCCTATTGCACTTCAAATTTTTTTCTATAGCATAGGCAATTTTATTACTGGAATTATGGAAGGAATTGGACAGGGCACCACACTGCCTATAGTGTTAATGAGGTGGTCTCCCTCCACCATCAGCTCGTAGGAGTGGTCTATTGTTAGACCTAATGTTTCCTGCAGTAGTAGTGTGGGAGAACTTGCATAAGAAACAAAGTGTTGCAAAGCTGTGCATCTTCCAGGCCTGAACAAAACCCTGCGGAACTGTTCCCAATGAGAAGAGTTGCAGGAGGGACAAAATTAGGCAGTGCCCCGAGTCAGGTGGCAGTGACGGAACCAGCCTTGGATATAAAAGGTCAGCGCGGCAAAACGGGAGCAGATTCAGAGCCAACAGAAGTGACAGGTGCTCCCGCTGTAGCTGAGACAATAGGCCGCAGCCGCGGGTACCAGCAAGGCCCAGACTCTGACGACAATGGTAAAACACCAAAGACCAGAGCTATTCTTGTCAAGATCCAGACTGCACGCGTCGACGGTCAAGCACCGAAGACCCAAACAAGGCCGATCAAGGCTCCCAACCCAGACGACTCTGGTCAACAGCCAAGGACCATCCCCAATCGTTACGACCAAGGGAACACTTGTCGGCAGTGAAGTACCGAAGAGGCCCTGCGGGGACCTGGCCAGATACCCGAGCCTGGGTCAGTGATTGCAGGAGATGTGTGAGATGGGCGTGGACAGGCGGATGTCTGCACACCATACGGGTCCGACTGATGCTTAAGTGGCCCAGAGAGCTCTGATAGACTTTGTAAGGAAAACGTGCGGCTAGTGAGACGGAGCAGTGGTCCAGGCCCAGAAAGCCACAGAAGTTCCTAGAGATTGTTCCCACCAAATACTGTGTTTGCCCCTATAACTAGAACTAGGTTGGACTGTAGACTCTGAGTTTATACCGAAAGTCTATATAATTGTCTGCCAATGATTCTGTGAATATTGTTGTTGTGTGATTTGCCTTTTTCCCCGCATAATATTGTTAATCAAATAAAGTATATTTTTGTTCCCATCTGGTGCCTCCGCTGTTGCATTTAGACCACCTGCTTACAGTAGGGCCCTATTAGTATGTGTGATCCTCCTGGGGTCCAATTAATCAAGGTCTCCTTGACTTTTGTCTCTGAAGTCGTGCAGCTTCCTAGTTGTCTTCTGTAAAGAGCGTTGTGTGCAATCAAGAAGAGACCACCTGCAAAAACCACCACGAGCTGTAAGGCTGATTGCTGCATTTAAGCCTCCGAGCAGAGACATTAGAGAGAAAGATTTTGTCTTTCCATTTCTTCTTTTATATAAATTGAATCTCATTCTCTAAAGTTTTGATAGATCGATTTCAGAGCTGCAGATTCAAGCACGTTTACGATGTTCTCGATGGGTCTAGTCATTGCCGACCAACGAGGGCATAAAGTTTGGATTTCTGAAATGTCACCATAAACACAAATGTACTTTTTCGTGAAACTGGAGACTTTTTTTGAGTTAAAAATCGATGAATTTTCTCATAGAAAACACACTTTATGGGGGAACAGAGGGAGGGAGGTTTTGGATGAGGTTTTTCATTCTCTAAGGGTTTTCCTGAAGTAATTTTCAAAACTTTTCGAAGCTGCCTCAGGAAACCGCCAGTGGTTGTTTTTCTTAGGTGGTGGCTTTGTTGTCATTCTTGCAATAGTTCCACTGGTGGCATCTTCGCTTTATACTTTAAGTTTAGAGAGCAGGTGGTTTCCGAGCGGAAATTGCTCGAAAATAACTGTCACTTCTTTTAACCTTTCCATGGTTTCTGAGCCTTGAAATACTTGTAAGAAGTGACATAGAACAGAACATGTGCACAGCAATGTTGTTTTGACATTGCTGTGTATTAGGTTATTATTTAATTGAGCACATTTGAGGCACTTTCTCAGGAGGATTCCAGGCGGATTCCACCTGAAACAGATGTGTGAACATAACCTTAGAAGATTTTGATAGGACAGTGCCTAGTTTGGAGCAGATTTCCTCAGGAGACGCTTCAAAGAAGTAACTTGCACTTTTTTTCCCACTTGGTGAAAAAGTGTAAAACCTGAAACAGAAATAACACTCATAATGTATGAACAGCAAAGTGAATTTAATTAAGAAAATAAGCATTTTTAGCAATTTTTCAGGCTTTTTTTGAGCAGACCCAATCCATCAAAAACTCCATTATACCTTAAGCATATATTACATTTTATAGGAGTTTTTGGAGCAGAAACTAAGCAGAAATTTTAAAATTCCTCTTCAAAAACTTGGCGTTTCTGCTCAGTGTATCAAGCCAATACATACTGTGCAGATGAATGAAATCTCAAATCATCCAATTTTCTATATTTTTTTAATCAATTTTGCATTTTAACATAGAGATGACCAGGAGAGCAGACTGTCAGTCATTACATGTCTCACACTGATCACGCCCCTTTAATTTAAAATAACCTCTGGAGGCAGATTCTCTGTGAGATCTATGTCCGGCCCATAGATCTTAACAGCTCATTTACATATTAAGAAAAATGTGGATTTCTCTGGAATAAGACATTGGATCTCCAGATATTAAGATATAATTTTGTTCAGTTTTCTATCACCTACTTGCCCTTTTCATTTTTATTTTTCCATTGTTGGAATTGTGTAAGGATTTTTTTTTACATACCAAGTTTTTTTTTTTTTATTGATACCATTTTGGAGTACATATAATGTTTTGATCAAGTTTTATTGCATTTTTTAGATAGGTGCAGAGACCAAAAAAAGGTTCAATCTGGCTTTTTGATTTTTTTTTCTCTTTATTCACATTGTGATAACAAATATCTTTATTTTTTCTTCTTTTTTTATTTCTAAAATGAAAAAGGGGGATGATTCAAACTTTTACGTGTTATTTTTGTATTTTTATATGCTTTTATTTTTTACCTTCATTTTTTAGTCTAACTAGCTGGCTTTAACCTGCGATGGCTTAAGTCCTTGTTCTATATACATAAATACTATTGTATTGCAGTATATTAAGGAAATTATATTCTCCTATGGACCTCATAGGAGAGCCAAGATGGCTGTGATGGGGGTCTTCGGCAGGCCTCCAGTCACCATGAAGACAAGGGGCAGGGGAAACTGAGAGGAGGTGAACATATGCATCATCAATCAGTTCATTTAAATGCGGCTTTCAGAGATTTGTTCCTGAGCCTGCTTCATATTCCCCAGCCCAACGTACCCGGGCCTGCTTCGCATACCTTAAAGAAGCACTTCTCCCGTGTTTTTCCTGTTAATATACTGCAATCATCATATTATATGAACATACTACTCAGCTAAGTCGGTAAACAAGACCGAATGCTGAGTAAATAAGTGTCTTATACTTATTTAATATAAAAAGTTACAACTTTATTGAAAGACATAATACATATAAAAAATGATAAAACAATACCTCACAACCACAATAAACAAAGTAGCTGACAGGTTGACGCCTGAACAATTGTTGCTAAACAGAGAGCCCGTAATAAGAGCGACCAATTTTGATTATAATAATGTTTATATGCATAGACCAACCTTGAATTTAATTGTTAATGCAGACATGTCCGCTGCTATAAATAAATCAATAAATAGTTGGTGACCCTAATATCATCACCATAATACTTCTATATACAAGTAATGAGCTAGTCAGCAGACCCCGACGCGCGTTTCGCAACAGCTTCCTCCTGGGGTCTGACAAGGAGTAGCGTGCCACGCGGCTGCTAGCAGAGATTTCCCAATACTGAGGTAATATGCATTTAACTGAGTTGTTTTAGTGGTGTTTAGTTGGAGGCATCTGTTGCCGGCTACACTTAGTTTTATCTAAGGGTTTATTGTGAGAGCACATGCAAGCTAGAGATCTGTGGGCATATGTATATGTGAGCAGCAAGTGAATTTGGTTTATGCTGCAGGATAACTGAGCCCCGTTTATGTACAAAGGATCTGTGCTTTTCATCCCTCATAGAGTTAGTGTTTCTTTGTTACAATATTGGACTCATTTAGTAGTCACCTATTGTTATGTAGACACTGTAGCCGGCTACTGTTTGTTATTGCTGTACAGCAGACTAACTCATTCCCTGTATATAGAAACATTATGTATAGCAGACTAGCTCATTACTTGTATATAGAAGTATTATGGTGATGATATTAGGGTCACCAACTATTTATTGATTTATTTATAGCAGCGGACATGTCTGCATTAACAATTAAATTCAAGGTTGATCTATGCATATAAACATTATTATAATCAAAATTGGTCGCTCTTATTACGGGCTCTCTGTTTAGCAACAATTGTTCAGGCGTCAACCTGTCAGCTACTTTGTTTATTGTGGTTGTGAGGTATTGTTTTATCATTTTTTATATGTATTATGTCTTTCAATAAAGTTGTAACTTTTTATATTAAATAAGTATAAGACACTTATTTACTCAGCATTCGGTCTTGTTTACCGACTTAGCTGAGTAGTATGTTCATATATTTATCAAAGTGTTGCCCGCCCTGAGTGTGAGGGAATGGGCTTGGGTTATATGTTCACAATCATCATATTATATAGCACTGTGTACTTACAATTGCTCATTTTGCCTTTCTACCCTTAATTCTTATCTCTTCTCTGTTCTGTGTTGAAACAAGAAGTCTCTTGTCTCTGCAGAAATTATTCCCCTCTTCAACTTCTGACCCAGCTGCTCTCTCCTCCTCCTGCCATAGACTTTTGCAGTGACTCATGATGTGTGCAGAAAAAAATGTACCTCCTGTTTCTACATAGAGCTTAGAAGGATTCAGCTAGTCAGTTTTTAATCATGTGATGTCGTAGACCTAATGGAGAAGAGAAGAATTAACTGGGTAGAAAGTCAAAATGAGAAATTGTAATTACACAGTGCGATATAATATGATGACTGCAATATATTAAGAGGATAAGAACTTTGATGGGAGGAGGAGGAATAGGAAGAGGAGGAGGAGGGCTACTTTAACCTAATGTACCTGAGCCTACCTTATATGCCCCAGCCTGATATACCTGAGCTTGCTTCATATACCCCAACCCAATATACCTGAGCCTGCTTTATATACAGTGGGGCAAAAAAGTATTTAGTCAGTCAGCAATAGTGCAAGTTCCACCACTTAAAAAGATGAGAGGCGTCTGTAATTTACATCATAGGTAGACCTCAACTATGGGAGACAAACTGAGAAATAAAAATCCAGAAAATCACATTGTCTGTTTTTTTATCATTTTTTTTGCATATTATGGTGGAAAATAAGTATTTGGTCAGAAACAAACAATCAAGATTTCTGGCTCTCACAGACCTGTAACTTCTTCTTTAAGAGTCTCCTCTTTCCTCCACTCATTACCTGTAGTAATGGCACCTGTTTAAACTTGTTATCAGTATAAAAAGACACCTGTGCACACCCTCAAACAGTCTGACTCCAAACTCCACTATGGTGAAGACCAAAGAGCTGTCAAAGGACACCAGAAACAAAATTGTAGCCCTGCACCAGGCTGGGAAGACTGAATCTGCAATAGCCAACCAGCTTGGAGTGAAGAAATCAACAGTGGGAGCAATAATTAGAAAATGGAAGACATACAAGACCACTGATAATCTCCCTCGAGCTGGGGCTCCACGCAAAATCCCACCCCGTGGGGTCAGAATGATCACAAGAATGGTGAGCAAAAATCCCAGAACCACGCGGGGGGACTTAGTGAATGAACTGCAGAGAGCTGGGACCAATGTAACAAGGCCTACCATAAGTAACACACTACACCACCATGGACTCAGATCCTGCAGTGCCAGACGTGTCCCACTGCTTAAGCCAGTACATGTCCGGGCCCGTCTGAAGTTTGCTAGAGAGCATTTGGATGATCCAGAGGAGTTTTGGGAGAATGTCCTATGGTCTGATGAAACTAAACTGGAACTGTTTGGTAGAAACACAACTTGTCGTGTTTGGAGGAAAAAGAATACTGAGTTGCATCCATCAAACACCATACCTACTGTTAAGCATGGTGGTGGAAACATCATGTTTTGGGGCTGTTTCTCTGCAAAGGGGCCAGGACGACTGATCCGGGTACATGAAAGAATGAATGGGGCCATGTATCGTGAGATTTTGAGTGCAAACCTCCTTCCATCAGCAAGGGCATTGAAGATGAAACGTGGCTGGGTCTTTCAACATGACAATGATCCAAAGCACACCGCCAGGGCAACGAAGGAGTGGCTTCGTAAGAAGCATTTCAAGGTCCTGGAGTGGCCTAGCCAGTCTCCAGATCTCAACCCTATAGAAAACCTTTGGAGGGAGTTGAAAGTCCGTGTTGCCAAGCGAAAAGCCAAAAACATCACTGCTCTAGAGGAGATCTGCATGGAGGAATGGGCCAACATACCAACAACAGTGTGTGGCAACCTTGTGAAGACTTACAGAAAACGTTTGACCTCTGTCATTGCCAAAAAAGGATATATTACAAAGTATTGAGATGAAATTTTGTTTCTGACCAAATACTTATTTTCCACCATAATATGCAAATAAATTGTTAAAAAAACAGACAATGTGATTTTCTGGATTTTTTTTTCTCAGTTTGTCTCTCATAGTTGAGGTCTACCTATGATGTAAATTACAGACGCCTCTCATCTTTTTAAGTGGTGGAACTTGCACTATTGCTGACTGACTAAATACTTTTTTGCCACACTGTATGTCAACCTGACATAACTGAGTCTGCTTCATGTACCCCAACCTGACATACCTGAGCCTGCTTCATATACCCCCATCCCAACATACCTGAGCCTGCTTTATATATGTTAACCTGACATAACTGCGCCTGTTTCATATACCCCAACCCAATACACCCGAGCCTGCTTCATATAAATTATCCTGACATAACTGAGCCTGCTTCATATACTCTAACCCAACATACTTGTGCCTGCTTTATATACCTTAACCTGACATAACTGAGCCTACTTCATGTACCCCAACCCAATATGCCCGAGCCTGCTTCATTTACACCAACCGACGCACCTAAGCCTGCTTTATAAAGCCCAACCTGATGTACCTGAGCCTGCTTCATATACCATAACCCAACATACCTGAGCCTACTTCATATACACCAACCTGACGTACCTGAGCCTGCTTCATAAACCCCAACCTGACACACTTAAGCCTGTTTTATATACCCAAACTCAATATACCTAAGCCTGCTTCATATACCCTAACCTAACATACCTAAGCCTGCTTCATATACACCAACCCGACGTACCTGAGCCTGCTTCCTATACACCAACCCAACGTACCTGAGCCTGCTTTATAAACCCCAACCTGAAGAACTTAAGCCTGCTTCATATACCCTAACCCAACATACCTGAGCCTCCTTCATATACACCAACCCGACGTACCTGAGCCTGCTTCATAAACCCCAACCTGAGGAATTTAAGCCTGCTTCATATACCCTAACCCAACATACCTGAGCCTCCTTCATATACACCAACTCGACGTACCTAAGCCTGCTTCATAAACCCCAACCTGACACACTTAAGCCTGTTTTATATACCCAAACTCAATATACCTAAGCCTGCTTCATATACCCTAACCTAACATACCTAAGCCTGCTTCATATACACCAACCCGACGTACCTGAGCCTGCTTCCTATACACCAACCCAACGTACCCGAGCCTGCTTTATAAACCCCAACCTGAGGAACTTAAGCCTGCTTCATATACCCTAACCCAACATACCTGAGCCTCCTTCATATACCCAAACCCAACATACCTGAGCCTCCTTCATATACTCCAACCCGACGTACCTAAGCCTGCTTCATAAACCCCAACCTGAGGAATTTAAGCCTGCTTTATATACCCCAACTCAACATACCTAAGCCTGCTTCATATACCCAAACCCGACGTACCCGAGCCTGCTTCATATACTCCAACCTGTAATTTCTGAGCCTGCTTCATATACCCAAACCTGACATATGCGAGACAGCTTTATATAAACCAACCCGACGTACCTAAGTCTGCCAGAAAATAAGGATAAAAATAGCTTTAAGATCCTCCTAGTTAGGCAAGTTCTGGTCGCACCTCCGAGACATGCGTGTTGCCTTATGACGTGTGGCCATTGCATCTCAATTTTCACATCTAAGCACAGAATGTAGAAAGCTGTGCACACGTCTATACTCTCTATTGGTGGATAGCCATTAATGCCTGAGATGGAAATACCTATTTAAAACTTTCCTTTAAAAAGTATTTTCCTTCGGTACCAGACAGAGCAGCTCATTCACTCCTCTCCCCAGTCTAGAGGAGTCATCTTCGAACCTTGGATGTAAAGATCTCTTATGACACATCTGACATTTAGGAGGGTGAACTCTCATGCTTTACTTTGTCAGTCACTTTTTTCTATTGCAAAGTAGATAATGAGCAACGCTGAATAAAATAGATTGTCAGTAACGGGCTCTGCAGAGGGTAGAGAACAAAACGAAGGCGCAAGTTAACAGGGTATATCGATGACGTTCTTTCAAGTTTTATGAATTAAAAGCAAATCTTATTCTCAATTTAAAGGAAAACTGCATTGCGTTACCACTTGTTATTACTGAAGGGGGCGCCACTAGCCTTGATGGGCTGTGCGTTTGGCGCCTGCACACTTGATCCCGCAATTGGCAGCGAACGATTGGAAAAACTACTGCGGAGGATGCAGCTTAATTGAAAACAGGTTTTCACCAAATTGCAAGATGTCCCCTATCACTGGGGATCCGACTTCTTGGACCCCCACTATTGCCGAGAACGCTCATTCTTTGCTGAATTCATTGTCTATGGGATTGTAGGAGAACGCCAACTGCAATGCTCGAATGGGCGAGCCTCATCCGATCCACGGTAGACTCTAATGCACGATGCAAAATTTTTTCACACTTAGATTCGGTCAATTAAAAAAAAATCAATAATCTGAACTGCAACCCATGGAATAACATTGGTCCGAGTACTCAGACCTAAAGTAAAGTCGCATGAACAAGCCCTTATAGATACACCAAACTAAAAATCCTCTATGTCTGTGGCCATAAAGCAAAAATTGCATAGAAACTCCCAAACAAAAATTTTACACAAGGCCAAAGTAAACGTTTAAAACTATATAAATTTTATTAAAAGGCATTGCAAAATCAAAGGTAAAAACAAATCAAAACGCCACTGGTACTCTGAATACCAAAATTTGGTATAGCTCCCATTTATGTAGGTAAGGAGGTATATATATATATATATATATATACATATATATATATATATGTATATATTCCTAGACAATTAGGACAACCATTAATTATATAGAGTAATACATGTAAATATTCTTATGTTAGCAATATAAATACAGCAATTAATTATCCCTCAGATATTTGATTGAATGTCCAGCTGTATTGAAAAATGCATACATAGGTAACTAGCAGACCCACAGTCAGACCCTGGGTGGCATTAGAGGCAAAGTTGCCATAATGGTAAGATGTCTAATTATATAATACTTCCAGTGTTATAAATGCAAGATTCATAACAGACAAAACAAAAAATGAAAGAGGGCATAGTAGTATGTAATTATCTCAAGAGTTGTTACCGGGGACACACCACCCCCGACGCGCGTTTTGCATTGAAATGCTTCATCGACCTTCTGGTTGTCTTAATTGTCTGGGACTATACATACACATCATTACCTAAGGGGGTTATACCAATTTTTGGTATTCAGAGTATGTATGTATAAATGTATACATTTTATCCGGGTGTACCCACCTTTTGTTTTCATTTTTTTTTTACCTTTGATTTTACAATGTCTAAACTTTATATAGTTTTAAACGTTTACTTTGGCCTTATGTAAAGTTTTTTTGGGGGAGTTTCCAAGCCCTTATTGAAATTAATAATTCCATTTGTGTTGCCCCGGCGACTGATTCTTACTTGCTAAAAGTGAATAATTCAGGTTTCTCTACTGTGACGGCAAGCAAAAATCGAGAAAACCATGATGAACCGATACAGAAAGTACATTTGAAAATTGTATTAATTTAATTTTTTTTGCTGAGACTAATATCCCTTTAATTAGTAATCATAAATACTAGGCTAAATTTCGTCATAGACGTAACACATTTATTTGTGGCTGTGTTTCTTTCCGCACTGCTCATCATCTTTCATGAGTGTCACGTTGATGTGTAAGGGATGACATATTTGCGCAATGTTTGCTGACACCTTCGTGGCATGACGCGCCGTGTCACTATGATCAGCTGCTCGTCTCGCTGTCACAGCCTGTTGTTCGGTGGCGGTGTAACATATCCACTAGCCGACGGTAGTTAATTTGTCGTTTCTCTTTATTAATTTAATTACTTGCTTATTGACTTAATTGCAAAATGTAATTTTTACTTGTCAGCTGTTATTCAGGCAGATTCAGCTTTTAATGATCTGGGGAATAATTGGGGAGGGGGGGGTCAACATTGAGAATTGGTTAGAATTCAACCACAGCAATAGTCCTCCATGTGTATGATCTCCCAATATTTACATAGGGGCACTTCTGGGCATTTTATGGGGCTCTGGGGGCATAATGGCCAACACATCATTTTATGTCCCATCCAAACCACCTCCCCGTCCCTCCCAAGACGTCCCCACCACTCCTAGTATTTCCCCTGGACCGTCTCAGATCATCCACTTTTTTTTAATAACTCCTGCCCCTTTCCAGCCCTAGGAAATTTGGGACAGTTGGCGACAATGTATTGGGGCACTTCGAAGCATTAGATGGCAGACAGGTGAACAGAGGGAATTTATTATATTATTATTATATATACTTTTTGCTATTTTACACCAGATTAAGATTAAAGGGGTTGTTCAGGACTTTAACATTGATGGTCTGCCCTTAGGATATGCCATCAATTTCTGATCGTCAGGGGTGCGACCCCCAGTACCCCCACCAATCAGCTGTTCCCGCTGTTGGTGGCAACTGGAACTGCTTAGTTGTGGAGCTGCGCAGGACAGCTCAGTCGACTGTATTGTTGCCACAGCTGGGTACTGCCCATCTGCCCCCTATTCAAATCCAGGGGCGGACATACCATTGGTGCAACCTGTGCGGCCGCACAGGGGCCCAAGAGGTAAGGGGGCCCATTCCTCGCTCCAAAGCAAGTGCAATTTTGCATTTTTAGGAGTTCTCGGGCTGCAAAGGGTCCATAATATTGTTCTTGCACAGGGGTCCTTTTCTGACTGTGTCCGCCAGTGTTCAAATCAATAGGGTTGGATGGTCAGTACCCGGCCGCGGGCCGGCTGTGCTGTGCAGCTCCACAACTATTGCCGACACCTGGAACACCTGATCGGCCAGTGTACCACCCCCACCGATCAGACATTGATGACCTATCCTAAGGCTAGGCCGCAATGTTAATGTCCCAGACACCCCCTTTAATTAACTTTTTAAAAAGTCACAACCCTTACTGCAGTAATGGGTGGAGTAAAAACGGGAGAAACATCTTTACTCGGAAATGTTTTATTAAAGATGCATAAAATGGATTAAACATTGTCTAATAGTAGAATAACCAATAATGAGATGTCCTTTCACTGGAGAGATATGAGATACACCAGGTACACTTATGACCAGATGCCCAACTACCCCTGGCTGCGAATGTGTAGTCTTCATGTTACACTATATGTGTTGAGGAACAGGTGTACAATACCAAGTCTCAGTCAAAATCTATGTTACACTCTTTTTAACCCTTTTTTTAACAACCATTTTTTTTTTGCTTTAACTTCCTAACTTCCAAAAGCTATACCTTTTTATTTGCCCCAGAAGAAGCCTAAATGGTGAAACGTTAGTTCACCAGATGTACATCTGTCGTGTGGACCTCTGCTTTGTTTTATTGTGTCTTTTTGTTGAGTAAAATGGAAGGATCTAAGCTCTGTAATATTTTGTCAGTGGAGTCCCTCTTGTCCTAAATGTAGGTATTGTGGATGACGGGAAACTTTTAAAGGTTGCATTTCTAGAGGATATTGTGAATTTAAACTGCAACCTGTTCCTTGTTAAAGAAGTTGTACAAGATAAGGGAAACATGGCCGACTTCTTCCAGAAACTTCTTCCTTCCTCTAGTTCCTGTGTGACATTGTAGGTCAGTCCCATTCACTTCAACTTAGATGAGTTTCAGTTCCGCAAACAACCTGTAGAGTGGCATGGTGACGTTTTTCTAACAAAGCATCCATCTATTTCTAATCCTTGACAACCCCCTAAAATGTGCTTTTGCTATGGAATTAATGTAATTATGGTGTATATATATTAATGACTTTGTGAATGTCCTTTGGATGTGCCCATCTTGATCTTTATAGGGAACAATACTCAGGGGTGAACCTAGCTTCTCTGCTGCCTGAGACGAACTCCAAAACGGCGCCCCCCCACGTAGTAAAATCAGTACAAATAAGTATTAGCGGGACCATATCTGACAACCTCAGCTCATCCACATAGGGTAACACACACCAACTCTGCTATATCCCACAAGTGTCAGAGCAGGGATTACAGGGAGAGTCAGCACCAGGTGTTCTGACTGCCGCTCTGCTGCCCCCTGTCTTTAAGGATGCTCCGTCACCTGAGGCAAAGTATTCAACTTGCCTCATGATAGCAGCACCCCTGACAATACTACAACTCACACCAATATGTTGCTTTCAGGCTCTGCATGGGCGGAACTAATGTTTAGCACTTCCCCCTCCTGCTCTTATTTGCAGGTTCATTCCATGTAGTTGTGACTGTACCTTTCTGAATTCTTACCCTTAAGAAGGAAAGCATGTGAGTGTTGGGCCTTTTTCTTTGTTGTCTCTCATAATTTCTCACTCTCTGCAAATCTAATTCTTTTCCTTTGTGATATGTTGTTTTTCTACTTTGATCCCCTAAATCTGATTTATATGCAAAGGTGATGGATTATCATTTTTGGCTTCTAAGGGTTTTGCCACCACGGTGTAATGTATGCGAATGTGGCATGGCACGAAAATGCATTGTGTTTGACATGATGAAATGTGACAGCTGGGGAATAGTCAACAGGCAGGGAAAGTCCTGAGTATGTCTGGTAAGAGAGAAGAGTGTACCGCATGGGACGGTACACAGACAATAGAACATAGCTTGGCTCCTTGGAGGAGGGAGCAGACAAGTTGGTGAAGTGATTGGGTACTGTGATGAGTGACCACCAGTTCAGTGAGACAGACTGATGGGAATCACTTGGGTTGCAAGCCCAGAAGCTTAAGGGCAGAAGCCTGGTTAGGACCACAGTTGACCATGCAAGGTGGGCAGTTGTTGACCTATTTGGACTTTCAGTTTGACGGGAGAAGTTTACCAGAGCTGTGTCTTCCATAAAACCGTGTGAGAAAGTGAAGGAAACCTCAATAGAGTATGGTGTACAAGAGATGTGATCAAGAGAGTACAGCTAGTGCTGCAGTCAGTCCACCGCATTTCACTTAGAAGGAGAAGAACCTCTTGTGAGAAAGTTCCATAGTTAATCCTCTTCTACTGTAACCTCACAATGTAAGCATCTCCATATTGGAAGACTGCAGATAAAGTTCAAGGGTTTGTTTTTTTTAATAACTCCGATGTTATGTCAAGTGTCTCGTCAGGGAGCCAGGTAGTCCTCTGACCACCTGGAAATATTAGACCGGCGACCCCCATCGTCTCCAATTTTACAAACTTGTCGCTTCTTAACTACTTATTCGCTACTTTAAAAAATGGATTAATGAAAATTAAAAGAGTTATTCCATTGCTGTTACATCGATGATGTATGCTAAGGATATCTGATCATTGGTGGTCTGACACCCATCACCCCAATGATCAGCTTGTTCTCAGTGCCGGCAGTGGACAGATGTTAGCAATTGCGGAGCTAAATGGCACCATTCCGATAACGGAGTCATGGCCGCCGATACTACCGATCTGCCCCTATTCGAATGAAGGATGGATCATCAATGTAAAAGTAGTGGAATGACCCTCTAGACCAAAACATTGGAAAATATCATGTATACTTGGCTTATGGGAATCCAAATCGGAAAAAACTTGGCACTCTAGATGAATAATTATCATATGCAAAAGGTTTATTGATGTGCATCCATAAAGGCAAGTCGAACGTTTTCGGTCCACATCCGGACCTTCATCAGAACAAATATAAGGGATATGGTGCAGGGAGAAACATTAATCCTGTCTCTATAAATTCCAATATTGGTAGGGTAGCCTGGATGCAGCAAGAAGTCCTGTCCACGTAGGCGCACGTGTGATGCGACCGGAGTCGCTGGGTAAATGGCCACCTCTTATATTTGTTCTGATGAAGGTCCGGATGTGGACCGAAAATGTTCGACTTGCCTTTATGGATGCACATCAATAAACCTTTTGCATATGATAATTATTCATCTAGAGTGCCAAGTTTTTTCCGATTTGGATTTGTTGGGCTGGATACCCTACTTGAGCACCTACTCTATACACTACTACGAGTGCCGTGTTGTTCTATTATTACTTGGCTTATGGGATCAGTTGTGGTTCATCACATTTTTTTGACTGCATGCCATACAGTTTTCTCCAAAATCGGGTGTCAGAGTCAGATAAGAAGCCAGCGGCACTGACTTCTTATCTGAGTGGTGACCTTGCGATAATTGACAATTCTGATAAGTCTTATTGTATGAGGTGAGTGTACTTGTCATTACACTACTGCTGAAGTTACCCCAGTAAGGTTTATGGTTGCTCCCTGTCCTCAAGCGTTGGTTCATGAACTCATAAAACAAAGTGAATGACCCTCTTCTCATCAGCCTTGTGGAGCTGTAATCTGACATTACCATTCCGTATCCATCCTGAAATTAATATCAGATAATCATATCTCTTTTCTTCTTATGTTCTTCCATTGTCTTAACCCTGCTGTTGCCTTCGGTCAAAAACGACCGACCTTGAACTTCAATATTCTTTAAGATATTCAAGATGCGGCTCTGAAACCCGTGGCCGACCGACCCATCCTCATTTAAGTCAATCAACCACAAGTTTCAGAACCGCATCTTGAACACCCCAAAAAATACCAAAGTTCAAAATCGGTCTCCCCAGACCGAAGACAACAGCAGGGTTAAAGGGGTTGTCCAGTAATGACCTATCGCTAGTATTTTCATCAATATGAGGTTGTTGTGGGTCCGAAGTCATGTCCCTCCATCCCACCCCAAAAACAACACATATTACATTATCGCACCCTTTTTCTCACCCTAACAGGGGTAGGGTTAGTGTAGGGCTAGGACTAGAATCAGGGCTAGGGTTATGTTTAGGACTAGGGTTAAGGTAATGAAATAGTTACATTAAAAGGCTCAAAGATGTACCGTAATAAAAATGTGTTATAGCAATGCATAACTTTTATTTTTTTTAACATTTTTTTTATCAAATAGAAACTTGAGGGTCAGAAGGAAAAGTATAATCTTATGCTGTAAATTACTATCTGTAGTAATGAAAATAATGCTTTTTAGAAAGGGTTCTTCTGGATTTACCCTGGGGTCTAAAAAATGTAATATCACGTCATCACTAATTTTCAAAAATATAATTTTCTGCTTAAAGGGAATCAATGAGCAGGGTTTTGCTATGTAATCTGAGAACAGCTTAACATAGAACAAAAGAGCCTGATTATCGCGTACTAGTTTCAGTACAATCAGTGTTTTATTAGCAGGAGATTATTTCTCCTGGACTAGGTGTCACATGCAAGGCAGTCCAGATAACCTGTGTAACCCCGCCCCCACCACTGATTAGCTGCTTGCTGGCGATGTACACAGGAAGCTACCAATTAGGGATGTGGGCGGGGTTACTGCTGCATCTACAGCAGAGAAAACAGGGATTCTATCAAAAATACAAGCAGCCCAGTAAGTGACATATCCCTGGAATCAGGGTCTCTGTCCCTACATCATGCTGCTCTTCAATTATATGGTAAAATTTGATATACATCTATCTATTTTAGATTATTATTATTATTATTATTATTATTATTTATTTATTTATATAGCACCATTGATTCCATGGTGCTGTACATGAGAAGGGGTTACATACAAGTTACAAATATCACATACAGTAAACAAACTAACAATGACGGACTGATACAGAGGGGCGAGGACCCTGCCCTTGCGGGCTTACATTCTACAGGATTATGGGGAAGGAGACAGTAGGTTGAGGGTTGCAGGAGCTCCGGTGTTGGTGAGGCGGTAGCTCCGGTGTTGGTGAGGCGGTAGCTCCGGTGTTGGTGAGGTGGTAGCTCCGGTGTTGGTGAGGCAGTAGCTCCGGTGTTGGTGAGGCAGCAGCGGTGTCAGTGCAGGCTGTAGGCTTTCCTGAAGAGATGAGTTTTCAGGTTCCGTCTGAAGGATCCGACTGTGGTTGATAGTCGGACGTGTTGGGGCAGAGAGTTCCAGAGGATGGGGGATATTCGGGAGAAGTCTTGGAGGCGATTGGATGAGGAGCGAATAAGTGTGGATGAGAGAAGGAGGTCTTGGGAGGACCGGAGATTACATGGGAAGATATCGGGAGATTAGGTCAGAGATATATGGAGGAGACAGGTTGTGGATGGCTTTGTAGGTCAGTATTAGTAATTTGAACTGGATATGCTGAGGGAATGGGAGCCAGTGAAGAGATTTGCAGAGGGGGGAAGCGGAGGAGTAGCGAGGAGAGAGATGGATTAGTCGGGCAGCAGAGTTAAGGATGGACTGGAGAGGTGCAAGGGTGTTAGCAGGGAGGCCACAGAAAAGGATGTTGCAGTAGTCAAGGTGGGAAATGATGAGGTCATACACAAGCATTTTAGTAAATTGGGGGTTGAGGAAAGGACGGATCCTGGAGATATTTTTGAGCTGGAGGCGACAGGAGGTGGAAAGAGCTTGGATGTGTGGTTTGAAGGACAGGGCAGAGTCGAAGGTTACTCCGAGGCAGCGGACTTTGGGTACAGGGGAAAGCATGATGTCATTGACTGCGATAGATAGGTCAGGTAAGGAAGATTTGTGGGATGGAGGAAAGATGATGAGTTCAGATTTGTCCACATTGAGTTTGAGGAAGCGAGAGGAAAAGGAGGATATGGCTGATAGGCACTCTGGGATTCTGGACAGCAGAGCGGTGACGTCTGGGCCAGAGAGGTAGATCTGAGTGTCGTCAGCATAGAGGTGGTACTGGAATCCATGGGACTTTATGAGTTGTCCCAAGCCAAGTGTATAGATTGAAAAGAGTAGATCATGTACTTGTCTAAAAAACAACACATAATGTAATCAGGATATATAGGCAGATAAATCTAGAGGCAGACAAATGCAATAATTATCACACTTGAAATTAAAAAATGCTTCTTTTTTTTATTTTTAGCGTTTTTTTTTCTCGTAAGTAGTATGGCCCTTTCTCCAAAGTGTCCCTGGAGCTATGGACACTACCATGACCTGCAGCATCTTCAGGCTAGTCTCCCATCGAGTACATTTGGGTCGTCATTAGTTGGTAATTGCAAAGGGATCTGCCAGCAGCGGATCTTGATGATTTTCCTACCCAAGTGCATTCAGCACGGCAGAACATTCCTCAGACGACCATTAATAACCTCATTGATAGCAGTCGAGGCTGTAAGTGCTGAGATTTCTGGACATACTCAATAGTTAATAAATCAAGATAGTTTTAACATTTTATTTGCATTTTTTAATTAATTGCAGATCAGTAATCTATCTGTCCATCGTGCGATTTCCATAATTCTACATTTTTTTCTTTCTTGGTTTTGCAGTTTTTGAGGAATGCGTAACATATATTTCACTTTTTAATTATTTATCTGTTTTTTCATCTTTTTTTTTTCAACTTTACGGTGTTCATTGTTTGAGCAAAATAATGAGAATAATGTGCTATTTTACAGATTTGTTCAGTTGCAGATGCTGAGCTATAATTCTACATTTTTTAATGATATTTTATGATATTGGCCATCTATCCTTTAGCCATGAGAAAAAACTGTCTTTTATGCAGGTGGTTCCATTGCTCCATTTAGAAGTTCTTGTTACATCAAACATTATCATTCTTTATTGGAATATTTTGTTACTTTTCAAGGTTTTTGTTGTATTACTTTTGCTTATTTCACATCTATCAAGCTCTTGCACCATCTTTTATACCGGGGGGGGGGGGGGGGGGGTAATTATTTTTTTTAGGCTGACTTCTAAAGAGCGTAGAAACTTTCAGGTCAGTCACATATGTATTGCAGGTATAATAGGCTTTTTTTTATGGTCCATGTGGAAAATCACTCATGTGCTTTGGCTCATAGGCTAACATTGGTCAGTGCGCTGCACTGTGTGTGTTGCACTAACTGACCAAAAGTAAGATCAAAAAGATAAAACATTGACATTTTATAAATCCTTGTAGAACAATAGATACAGTTAGTGATAAGCCATGTATGCCCATACCATTGTAGGGATGTGGGACTGTCTTACTCTGTTCCTGCCCCTGAAGACAACAATTGTGCTGTGTGTATAGTGTCATGCGGATTTACATGTAATAGTGATATGTGTCTTATATAATGTGTTATGGTAATGTACGACTGTAATAGAGTGCAGGGTTGAGTATGTCACCACGGAACAGACAGACCAACTGTTAAGGGGAATTTATTAACAGGAGTAAGATTCCCCTCACAGGGAGTAAACAGGGGGTTAATAGAGATTAAGCAAACAGTAAACAGTTAAGCAGAATCTAAATGGTTAGCGAGTGTTCTTGTGACTTATCAGTCCAGGGAGGTCCTGACTGGAGGGTCCTTATTCCAACGTGGGTACAGTCACCAGCAGCGCTTGAGATCCTGAAGCCTCTCCTCTGTCTCCTGGGAACTGGAGACTCCGGGGTTAAGTCTTTGCAGTCTTTTCTCCTAGTGAAGCTGGAAGCAGGAAGTAACACAGCCACTCTGCTGCTAGTCTCTGTATATTGGCCTGGCAGTCTCTCTGCAGCAGCAATGCTGCACGCACACTGAGCAGTTTACTTGTCACGCTCAAGGGTCCTGGCTTGTCACTGCGGTCACCGGGGCTGCGCGCTCAGGTCACTGTCAGGGGATACGTCTTCTCTGATTACGGAGGCTTCCAAGTCCACACTCTCACATCCAGCCTTCACTATGGCTGGTATCTCAGCCTCAGTGCCCTCACGGAGAGCACTCTCTTTCGGGGAGCGCGGCGCTGCAGCCTGCTCCCTCTCTGGCACGCTGTCCCCTCTGTCCTGCGCGCTCTGCTCTCCCGCTCTTTTCTGACCACACCCCTCTCTCTTCCTCTCTGCCCCCAGCAGTTACAGGTCAGAAAGTCTGCCCCCCAACAACCCAGCTGTCTGACTAAGTGGTTCCAGGTAAGGAGCAGGGAAAGCAACCTCCTTACACGACATACATTACCATTCCAAAGTTTAGGGTCACCCAATTTTGTGTTTTCCATGAAAACTCATACTTTTAGTAATCAAATGAGTTGAAGACACAAAAGAGAATAGTAAAACCAAAAACACTCAGTTTGAAAAAATGTTGCAGTAATCCGCAAGTGCTAGTAAAAGATGTAAAAAACAGGGTATTTGGTTGATACGTTTTTTGCAAAAAATGTATACTAAGCTGCTCTACCAATCTTCACGGTATACCCTTATCAGAGCAGTCCTAACTAATGTATGCAATCCCTATCTGATGTATTTAAAAACCTGATCATCTGTATATTACCTGTGTGAACAGGGTTCAGAGAGGAAAAATCCATGTGTGCATACAGGGTAGAACAGCTATTGTGCAGATAGCCCAAGAGGAGTGGTGGAACTCCCCAGTCTTGTAGACACAAGAGAACAATTATGGAAACAGGAACACATGGGCTACTTGCACAGTGAACAAGTCTGTATGATCATGTTCACACACCACCAAGAAACCTGAAGACACAAAAGAGAATAGTAAAACCAAAAACACTCAGTTTGAAAAAATGTTGCAGTAATCCGCAAGTGCTAGTAAAAGATGTAAAAAACAGGGTATTTGGTTGATACGTTTTTTGCAAAAAATGTATACTAAGCTGCTCTACCAATCTTCACGGTATACCCTTATCAGAGCAGTCCTAACTAATGTATGCAATCCCTATCTGATGTATTTAAAAACCTGATCATCTGTATATTACCTGTGTGAACAGGGTTCAGAGAGGAAAAATCCATGTGTGCATACAGGGTAGAACAGCTATTGTGCAGATAGCCCAAGAGGAGTGGTGGAACTCCCCAGTCTTGTAGACACAAGAGAACAATTATGGAAACAGGAACACATGGGCTACTTGCACAGTGAACAAGTCTGTATGATCATGTTCACACACCACCAAGAAACCTGAAGACACAAAAGAGAATAGTAAAACCAAAAACACTCAGTTTGAAAAAATGTTGCAGTAATCCGCAAGTGCTAGTAAAAGATGTAAAAAACAGGGTATTTGGTTGATACGTTTTTTGCAAAAAATGTATACTAAGCTGCTCTACCAATCTTCACGGTATACCCTTATCAGAGCAGTCCTAACTAATGTATGCAATCCCTATCTGATGTATTTAAAAACCTGATCATCTGTATATTACCTGTGTGAACAGGGTTCAGAGAGGAAAAATCCATGTGTGCATACAGGGTAGAACAGCTATTGTGCAGATAGCCCAAGAGGAGTGGTGGAACTCCCCAGTCTTGTAGACACAAGAGAACAATTATGGAAACAGGAACACATGGGCTACTTGCACAGTGAACAAGTCTGTATGATCATGTTCACACACCACCAAGAAACCTGGGTTTCTTGGGCTATCTGCACAATAGCTGTTCTACCCTGTATGCACACATGGATTTTTCCTCTCTGAACCCTGTTCACACAGGTAATATACAGATGATCAGGTTTTTAAATACATCAGATAGGGATTGCATACATTAGTTAGGACTGCTCTGATAAGGGTATACCGTGAAGATTGGTAGAGCAGCTTAGTATACATTTTTTGCAAAAAACGTATCAACCAAATACCCTGTTTTTTACATCTTTTACTAGCACTTGCGGATTACTGCAACATTTTTTCAAACTGAGTGTTTTTGGTTTTACTATTCTCTTTTGTGTCTTCAGGTTTCTTGGTGGTGTGTGAACATGATCATACAGACTTGTTCACTGTGCAAGTAGCCCATGTGTTCCTGTTTCCATAATTGTTCTCTTGTGTCTACAAGACTGGGGAGTTCCACCACTCCTCTTGGGCTATCTGCACAATAGCTGTTCTACCCTGTATGCACACATGGATTTTTCCTCTCTGAACCCTGTTCACACAGGTAATATACAGATGATCAGGTTTTTAAATACATCAGATAGGGATTGCATACATTAGTTAGGACTGCTCTGATAAGGGTATACCGTGAAGATTGGTAGAGCAGCTTAGTATACATTTTTTGCAAAAAACGTATCAACCAAATACCCTGTTTTTTACATCTTTTACTAGCACTTGCGGATTACTGCAACATTTTTTCAAACTGAGTGTTTTTGGTTTTACTATTCTCTTTTGTGTCTTCAGGTTTCTTGGTGGTGTGTGAACATGATCATACAGACTTGTTCACTGTGCAAGTAGCCCATGTGTTCCTGTTTCCATAATTGTTCTCTTGTGTCTACAAGACTGGGGAGTTCCACCACTCCTCTTGGGCTATCTGCACAATAGCTGTTCTATCCTGTATGCACACATGGATTTTTCCTCTCTGAACCCTGTTCACACAGGTAATATACAGATGATCAGGTTTTTAAATACATCAGATAGGGATTGCATACATTAGTTAGGACTGCTCTGATAAGGGTATACCGTGAAGATTGGTAGAGCAGCTTAGTATACATTTTTTGCAAAAAACGTATCAACCAAATACCCTGTTTTTTACATCTTTTACTAGCACTTGCGGATTACTGCAACATTTTTTCAAACTGAGTGTTTTTGGTTTTACTATTCTCTTTTGTGTCTTCAGGTTTCTTGGTGGTGTGTGAACATGATCATACAGACTTGTTCACTGTGCAAGTAGCCCATGTGTTCCTGTTTCCATAATTGTTCTCTTGTGTCTACAAGACTGGGGAGTTCCACCACTCCTCTTGGGCTATCTGCACAATAGCTGTTCTACCCTGTATGCACACATGGATTTTTCCTCTCTGAACCCTGTTCACACAGGTAATATACAGATGATCAGGTTTTTAAATACATCAGATAGGGATTGCATACATTAGTTAGGACTGCTCTGATAAGGGTATACCGTGAAGATTGGTAGAGCAGCTTAGTATACATTTTTTGCAAAAAACGTATCAACCAAATACCCTGTTTTTTACATCTTTTACTAGCACTTGCGGATTACTGCAACATTTTTTCAAACTGAGTGTTTTTGGTTTTACTATTCTCTTTTGTGTCTTCAGGTTTCTTGGTGGTGTGTGAACATGATCATACAGACTTGTTCACTGTGCAAGTAGCCCATGTGTTCCTGTTTCCATAATCAAATGAGTTGCCAAATGATTTGAAAATCTAGTCCAGACATTGACAAGGTTCAAAAAAAAAGATTTTTATTTGAAATATCATTTAATAATATTATTAATAATTTTCTCCTTCAAACTTTGCTTTCGTCATAGAATGCTCCCTTTGCAGCAGTTCCAGCATTGCAGACCTTTGGCATTCTAGCAGTTAATTTGCTGAGGTCATCTGGGGAAATTTCCCCCCATGTTTCCAGAAGCCCCTCCACAAGATGGTTTGGCTGATGGGCACTTTTTGCACCATATGGTCAAGATGCTCCCACAACAGCTCAATGGGGCTGAGATCTGGTGACTGCGCTGGCCACTCCATTACAGATAGTATACCAGCTGCCGGCTTCTTCCCTAAATAGTTCTTGCATAATTTGGAGGTGTGCTTTGGGTCATTGTCCTGTTGAAGGATGAAATTGGCTCCAATCAAGCGCTGTCCACAGGGTATGGCATGGCGTTGCAAAATGGAGTGATAACCTTCCTTATTCAAAATCCCTATTACCTTGTACAAATCTCCCACTTTACCAGCACCGAAGCAACCTCAGATCAACACATTACCTCCACCATGCTTGACAGATGGCGTCGGGCACTCTTTCAGCATCTTATTAGTTGTTCTGCATCTCACAAATGATCTTCTGTGTGATCCAAACACCTCAAACTTGGATTCGTCTGTCCATAACAATTTTTTCAAATCTTCCAATGCCTGTGTTCTTTTGCCCATATTACAAAAAACAAGGCAAAGATCATGCCCACATACATAGGAACACCTCCACATATAAGAATTTCAATATTTTATTGGCAAACTTCAAAAAAATGCACATGAAGAACAAAACACAAAGATCATTTAAAAACACTTATTGCAAATATGCAAAAAATTACCTATACACATGTCATGCCCTAATATGGGGGCAATAACAACCCACAAAACATATGTCACCCACAATAGAGATGTCAATATGATATTGCTACAAAATGTAAATAATCAAAGCCCCATTATGCAATACACATGATGATGTCAATATCACAATACCATAAAGATCCAAAATAAGGTGCATAATTTTAGCGCAAAAATGTTTAGCAATTCAAAGTATCAAAGATATTAAAAAAATGTGCTAGACACTCTGCCATTACTTCACACTGCTGTTCTCCCGACGGCTTACAACTCTCGAATGGCATTGCCTCTTCTAGCTTCTGAGGTCTGTCATGGTTCTGCCTCTTCCTGGGTGGAGCTACTTCCGGCACACCTGCATGTTTTCTGGCAGCCTCCCCCCATTCTCCATTGACTTGCAGCAACAGGCAGGGTTTCTTTTTCTTCAGCTGCGCCCATCGATAGAACTAGCCCAATGGGTGGGAACTAGTTTTGATAAAAGGGGGGCACTTCCTGATAGTGTGTGGTTAGAGAAGTGCAATGTCAAGGTCAAGTTCAGGTGCAGTATTCTGCTAGGGGCAGCATGGATCAATCGTTCGAGGCAGTAAGAGGTCGTATTGTGTTCCCTGATGGACAGTACTGAAACGTCTGGACTCTGGGGCTTGGGCCTGTTACCAAGGAGTGGGCCTGGTCTTCTGATACCTCTAGGTTGGTGGATGTGGAATTTCAAGGGGGCTGGTGGCTGGTCCCGGGTGCACTACTGAAGTGAACAAGAAATCCCTGAAGCTGATGGATCATCAGGCTTAGAGTGTCCAGGGCGAACAAGTGGCAGGGCTGACGAGGTACTGTACTAAGGAAGGAAGAAACATGAAATGTTGTGTCCTATCCCACATGTCATCACCTGATGAACTTGAACTGATAAAGGTTTGCCTGTTGCGAAGAACTTAAAGTCCCCTGAATTGTGTGCAGATCCTGAAGACGAAAGCCTAGAAGCAGCAAAGGTCAGCGGCCTACAAGTGAGTGGGATACACCTCACACCTGACAGACCACTGGGACTGGGACACTGTTTTTCTTCAAATTGCCAGAGCGTAACAAGACATTATGACAACACAACATTTAATCTTAATTATGCAGACATCTATTTTCAGTAAGCCAGGCGGCATGGACTGTTATCTATATGTTGACTCTTCTTGTAGGTTGTATTGATATTTGTAAATTGATGAATGGTTGTTATTTACCTCTATATCAGCTCCTCCAGTTTATTGTACTGTTATTTTTGCAAAATAGGGATGCAGGGTCACTGAACAATGATGTTTGCTGAAATGTTGATTACACATTACACCAGGCCATGCTATTTGTTGAACACTAAGTTCTTAGTCCTCAGTACTGGTACTGAGGACTAAGAACCTAGTGTTCGAAACGCGTTCAGTTATGATTGCCGTGTTATCTTTTCTCCGTTTTTTTTGTCAGCCTTTGCTATTTTAAATTATGGAATAAAGATACAATATTTTTATATTTACGTCCTGGAGCTGGAAATCTTGCTTTGTTTGGTGCTTCTTCCACGTCACAGCGGAGATGTCTTTTCCCTGCTCGGATGCTATAACCACAGCTTTTGGACTTTCATGGGTGAGCTGAATACTTCTGTTTTTTTCCATGCTATTTGTTGACTTGCAAACATTGAAGGATAATCTATAAATAATCAAACAATGCAGGTTAACCTCATCACCCTTTCCCCTTGACCTGTGGATGATGGTGTGAAGGACAATAGTTGTGAAGTATAAAAAGGGAATATGTCTCTGTAACAGGACATCCATAGATCCAGAGATCCAGAGAACGAGAGACTCTTTTCAAAACCACAGTCAGGAACACTCTACAAGATAGCTGCCAGATCATGGCTCCATCACGAGGGACTAAGATTTGACATTCTACAGGATTCCAGTCCAGATTAGGGGACCATGGCCCCAGCTGAAAGAATACAAATCTGCTCCATTGACCATCACTGAACCCATGGAAACATTTGGGGTAGTCAGGATTTGGACCTATGCTCACCTGAGCCCTATGGATACATTTGAGAAAGACAGGATTGGAACCCATCGGTCACCTGACCCCATGGAGATGTTCAGAGAAGCCACGTTGTAACCCTCCAGTCACCTGGTCATTTACTTCAATAGACTGTCAGCTTCCTTGTCGTTACCATCCTCTCTCTGTGTGCTACAGGTTTCTGTAGTTGCACTTGAAGCTCTGAAGTCACAGCTCCTTTTATCTCAGTGAGCCAGTGGAAGGGTAAGACTGTAATTTTGGACCATCTTGGGTATTTTTCTTGGACTATTCTATGGATTAGTTGCCTGTTTTGTGGTTCAGTAAAGTATTACCACACAGTTTTACCCTCACCCTGTGTTGTCTGAGGAGTATTACGCCTGCGTGCGATCGGTGGGATGAGCCCTGGTCCATGCAGTTTCGGGTTAGCGGACTAGAGCACCCACTGACCCCCGTGTTTCAACAGACAATAACTAAGTCATGACTACCGCTATACAGAATTTTACACCATAACAGTACCTCCACCATGTTTTAGAGAGGATGTGATATGTTGTGGATCATGGACCATTCCAAGCCCTCTCCATAATTTCTTCTTCCCATCATTATGGTACAGGTTGATCTCAGTTTCTTCTGTCCAAAGAATTCTTTTTCAGAAATGGGCTGGCTTCTTTAGATTTGTTTTTGGCCAAATCTAATCTGGCCTTTCTATTTTAAGGTTGATTAAAGGTTTGTGGTGAACCCTCTGTATTTGCTGTCATGAAGTCTTGTCTTTATGGTTCACTTAGACACTGAAACACCTACTTTCTGGAGAGTGTTCTTCACTTGGGTGGATGTTGGTAAGTATTTTTTCTTCACCATGGAAAGGATTCTGTGATCATCCACCACTTCTGTGGACATCCAAGCCTTTTTGTGCTCCTAAGCTCACTAGTGCAATTTGTGTTTTTTTTTTTCAGAATATGCCACACTTTTGATTTGGCCATTTTAACATTTCTGCTTTCTCTCTGATGGATTTTTTCTTCCAGCCTAATGTTGGTCTGTTTCACTTGCATTCAAAGCTCCCTTAACTTCATGTTGGGGGTTCACAGCAACAGCTTCCAAAAGCGAATGTCACACCTGGAATTAGCTCCAGACCTTTTACCTGCCTAACTGATGATAGATTTATGGGAGAAAAGCCCATGCAGATCATTAAAGAGCTTTTCAGATAATTGTACAATTATCATTTGTCCCTTGAAAAAGAGGCAGCTACTTATTAAAGAGCTGTAATTCCTAAACCCTTATGCCAATTAGGATGTGAAAACCCTCAAATTAAAGCTGAGAGTCTGCACTAGATGCCCATATTGATTGTTGTTAGGACTGGCGGAACGCACCAAGAAGGATGATGTGGATGCGTTCGCAGTCCGGGGTCCACTGTGCAGGTAAAACCTGCTGCTAGTAAATGGCTGACTTTATGGCGGTACTCAAAAGTATGCACACGTGGGTTAAACCTCACCCAGTGTGAAGAAAGCGATCCTGTTAGCGTCACAGGACCGCGGTACCACACTTAGAGCGCGAGCAAGTAGTCAGCGAACTAAATCCCAACTGGGATAGAAGTCCGATTAGACCCTTGCTGGCACAACACCGAAACTAGGTGTATAAAGAACCTTATGGTATAATATGAGCACAAGAGTGCGGGCTATGCCGCACTGACGGACGCCACTAACCACCCAGACTTGGGAATGGAAAGCGCAAGGCAAGCGCACGGCGCCGTACTGGCGGACACAGCCAAAGGACGCTGTGAAGTGTGTAACGTGCAGATGGTTAGTCGGGCGCTAGAGAGCTACCATCATCCGCGAGCAGACAACAACACTAGGGAGGGATATTTAGGAGCTCACATCCTTCGACATGCATCCATCTACACACACACCACAAAATAGTGTACTAGCGCATGGCCATGCGGTCATGCGCAGTTTATATAGTTGCAGCACAGGAAGTGGCCATAGAAACTTTGCCCTTCCAAGACCTGCCAAGAGGACCAATGGAACGTGCTGCAGAGCCTGAGCACATGACCCTCGATCTCCAACGGGAGATCTTGCCCTGGGCATGCTCAGTGTGTGCAGACAAGGACTTAGTCCCAGAGAAGTCCGCTTGCCGCTGACCAGCACTGGCTTTGATGGCAGGGGCTGAAGAAGCAGCAGTAACTCTCTGTACAGAGTGAGACCGAGCAAGACGCTGGGACCGTCGTCCTTGCTGAGCAGACTCCACTGCGGCTGGACAAGAATGGGAGACCGCAGCGGAGATGGCTCGAGATTCCCCCTGTGCAGAAGCGGGAACTCGAGACCTAACATTACCCCCCCTCCTAGGGCCCCCCTCTCCTTGGGCCTCGCTACGCTCGAAGGCAGCAATGAGCTGTGGGGCCCCAATGTTTTCAGCAGGCTCCCATGACCTATCCTCTGGGCCATAACCCTTCCAATCCACCAGATAGAACCTTTTGCCGCGTACCACCTTGCAACCCAAAATAGCGTTCACCTCATAGTCGTCCGTAGACGAACCCGATGTCCCGGCAGATGACTCGGAAAACCGGGACATGTATACGGGTTTCAAGAGGGACACATGAAAGGTGTCAGTGATACCCAAGCGTGGAGGAAGAGCCAGACGGTAAACCACAGGATTAACCTGTTCGAGAACCTTAAAGGGACCCAAGTAGCGAGGAGCAAACTTAGTGGACTCAACTCGCAGCCTGATGTTACGGGCGGAGAGCCACACCAAGTCGCCAGGAGCAAAGGTCGGAGCGGGGCGCCGATGAATATTGGCGGAGGACCTCATTCTCTCCTTGGAGGCCCGAATAGCATCCTGCGTGCGGTCCCAAATGTCCCGTGCCTCCACAGCCCAGTCTGCCACCCTGGAGTCAGCAGAAGACACAGGCATGGGCACAGGAACACGCGGATGCTGGCCGTAATTTAGGAGGAATGGAGTCTGACCGGTGGAGTCGGCTACGGCATTGTTAAGTGCAAACTCTGCCCACGGTAGCAAGGATGCCCAGTCATCCTGCCTGGCAGAAACAAAATGTCGTAAATATGTGACCAAGGTCTGGTTGGCCCTCTCTACCAACCCATTCATCTCGGGATGATATGCCGAAGAGAGATTCAACTCAATACTGAGTAGACGACAAAGCTCTCTCCAGAATCGAGACGCAAACTGGGGACCCCGGTACAGCCAACGCCCGTGCAGAAGGTAGCCGTGGAAGAGGCACCAAGTGCACCATTTTGGAAAAATGGTCGGTGATCACCCAGATAATGGTGCAGTTACGAGACTTGGGTAAGCCCACCACAAAGTCCATCCCGACCATCTCCCAGGGCCTGTCCGCCACCGGCAGAGGATAAAGCAAACCAGCTGGCCGTTGCCGAGGAGTCTTGTTCTTAGTGCAAGAGACACACGCCCGAACATACTCTGCGACATCACGAGCCATATGCGGCCACCAGTATGTCCTCGCCAGTAACTCAGATGTCCTTTTGGTACCAAAATGTCCACCCACCCTGGACGAGTGTGCCCAAGAGAGAACCTCCGGTCGCAAACTGGATGGAACAAAAGTCTTGCCCGGGGGCACAGACTCTAGCGAAACCGGGGCCACAGTTCTCAAGCTCTCGGTGGGGACAATAAGCCGAGGCTCCTCCTCCTCCTCCGCAGATGACACAACGGAGCGAGAGAGAGCGTCGGCACGAATGTTCTTCTCCCCAGAAAGAAAATGGAGGGTGAAATGAAACCGGGAGAAGAATAAGGACCATCTGGCCTGGCGAGAATTCAACCGCTGGGCTGTCTGTAGGTACACCAAATTTTTATGGTCTGTGAAGACTTGGAAGGGAAAATGTGCTCCCTCCAAGAGATGTCTCCACTCCGAGAAAGCCAACTTCATGGCTAGCAACTCCCTGTCCCCGATGGAATAATTCCTCTCTGCTGGTGAGAAGGTCTTGGAGAAAAAGAAGCAAGGATGCTTCCGACCTTGAGCATCCTTTTGGAAGAGGACTGCTCCAGCACCAACAGAAGAGGCATCCACCTCCATGATAAATGGCTTATCAACATCGGGGCGATGTAGGATGGGAGCGCTAGCGAAGTGTGACTTTATAGAGTTAAAGGCCTTGGAGACCTCCTCAGACCACAATTTGGGATTCGCCCCCTTCTTGGTGAGGGCAACCAAGGGAGCTATCAAAGTTGAGAAGTGCGGAATGAACTGGCGGTAATAATTAATGAACCCCATAAAGCGCTGCACCGCTTTAAGAGAATGGGGTTCCTGCCAGTCCATCACAGCCTGTAGTTTGGCAGGATCCATAGCCAATCCCTGGGCAGAGATGATGTAGCCTAGGAAAGGTAAGGACTCCTGCTCAAACATACACTTCTCCAACTTGGCATAGAGGGAGTTTGCCCGTAGGAGGTCGAAGACTTTGCAAACATCTCTCCGGTGGGAGTCAATATCTGGAGAGTAGATGAGAATATCATCCAGATAGACTACGACCGAGGTGGAAAGCATATCCCGGAAGATATCGTTCACTAAGTCTTGGAAAACGGCTGGGGCATTACAGAGCCCGAAGGGCATCACCAGATATTCATAGTGCCCATCCCTGGTGTTAAAAGCCGTCTTCCATTCGTCCCCCTCACGGATGCGAATCAGGTTGTAAGCACCCCGCAGATCAAGTTTAGTAAATACCCTTGCTCCCCGGAGCCTATCGAAGAGCTCAGATATCAAGGGCAACGGATACTTATTCTTAATGGTGATGGCATTAAGACCCCTGTAGTCTATGCATGGACGCAATTCCCCACTCTTCTTCTGCACGAAGAAGAACCCTGCCCCAGCAGGTGACACTGACTTCCTAATGAATCCTCTTGCCAGATTTTCCTGGATGTACTGTGACATTGCCTCCGTCTCCGGGAGAGATAGCGCATAGACTCGACCCTGGGGAGGCTCAGCACCAGGCAAGAGATCAATAGGACAGTCATAGGGGCGATGGGGCGGAAGGGTCTCCGCCGCCTTTTTGGAGAACACGTCTGCATAAGACCAATATTGCTTGGGGAGAGAGGAAAGATCTGCGGGTACCTCTGTAGTAGCAACCTGAACGCACTCCCTCTGACACCTACCCCCACAAGATTCGCCCCATCCCAGGATTCTGCCAGAGGACCACTCGATATGAGGAGAGTGATACCGTAGCCAAGGTATTCCCAACAGGACCTCATCAATTCCCTCAGGAATGACGAGCAGAGATATAATCTCCTGATGAGATGGCGACATGGACAGAGTAAAAGGGATGGTCTGGTGTGTTATCTGTGAGGGCAGTGTCGACCCATTCACCACTCGTACCGTTACTGGTTGAGCTAGCATAACCAGGGGTATTGCGTGACGTTGGGCGAAGGCAGAAGACATAAAATTGCCCTCCGCCCCAGAATCCACGCAGAGCTCTACCGAGTGGGAGAATGAGCCTATAGTAATTGTCCCCTTAAAGGACAATTTAGAGGCAAACGTCGCCGTGTCTAGTGTACCTCCACCTACTACCACTAGACGCTGACGTTTCCTCGACCGCTGAGAACATCTGGTGGCTAGATGTCCTGACTGCTGGCAAACATGACAGACCTTGAGTGCACAAGCTGTCCGGGACTTAGATCCCGCTTGTGACACTTCCCTGGCCTCATGTGACTCAGGAACCTGGACCGGAGATTCCAGAGGTTTGGCGAAGGTAGGAGCCAGCCGAAACCTCTGCCTACACTGGGCTCGCTCTAACCTCCGCTCGTTAAAACGGAGGTCAATTCGAGTGGAGACAGTTATTAACTCCTCCAGTGTGGCAGGAATCTCCCTAGTGGCCAGAGCGTCCTTAACGTGATCAGCCAGGCCCCTCCAAAATATGGGAATAAGAGCTTTATCCGACCAATCCAGCTCAGAAGCTAAAGTGCGGAATTGGACGGCAAAATGACTGACCAAGGACTCACCCTGAGTTAATGCCAGCAGTTGGAGTGCAGTATCATGGGTGACTTGAGGTCCTAAAAAGACCTGTCTCAGAGTGCTAAGAAACAGCGGAGCACTCTGCACCACATGATCTCCACGCTCCCACAGCGGCGTAGCCCATTCCAACGCCCTGTCCGACAAGAGAGACTATAAATCC
Organism: Ranitomeya imitator; assembly: GCF_032444005.1. Classification (NCBI taxonomy): domain Eukaryota; kingdom Metazoa; phylum Chordata; class Amphibia; order Anura; family Dendrobatidae; genus Ranitomeya; species Ranitomeya imitator. Next base: position 31,343,980 of record NC_091285.1, on the reverse strand, counting down.
CACCTTAGCCCGCTCTGTGGGAAAACGTGCAGCCAGGAGCTCGAGATGAATAGAGCACTGACTCACGAATCCCCTACAAGATTTGCTATCACCAGAAAATTTTTCTGGCAGCGGGAGGCGAGAAAATGTCGGAACCGGGGTGGCGATGGACATATTTGCTGCAGCCACGCTGGCAGCTTGTACAGCAACTGCAGTGAGATCCACAGCTGAGGTTGCGCTCTCGAGAGTCGCCAACCTACCCTCCAGCTGCTGGATATACCGCAGAGATTGCTGTTTGTCCGCCATTACTAGCCAGACCCTGGCGCTAGTATAATGTTAGGACTGGCGGAACGCACCAAGAAAGATGATGTGGATGCGTTCGCAGTCCGGGGTCCACTGTGCAGGTAAAACCTGCTGCTAGTAAATGGCTGACTTTATGGCGGTACTCAAAAGTATGCACACGTGGGTTAAACCTCACCCAGTGTGAAGAAAGCGATCCTGTTAGCGTCACAGGACCGCGGTACCACACTTAGAGCGCGAGCAACTAGTCAGCGAACTAAATCCCAACTGGGATAGAAGTCCGATTAGACCCTTGCTGGCACAACACCGAAACTAGGTGTATGAAGAACCTTATGGTATAATATGAGCACAAGAGTGCGGGCTATGCCGCACTGACGGACGCCACTAACCACCCAGACTTGGGAATGGAAAGCGCAAGGCAAGCGCATGGCGCTGTACTGGCGGACACAGCCAAAGGACGCTGTGAAGTGTGTAACGTGCAGATGGTTAGTCGGGCGCTAGAGAGCTACCATCATCCGCGAGCAGACAACAACACTAGGGAGGGATATTTAGGAGCTCACATCCTTCGACATGCATCCATCTACACACACACCACAAAATAGTATACTAGCGCATGGCCGTGCGGTCATGCGCAGTTTATATAGTTGCAGCACAGGAAGTGGCCATAGAAACTTTGCCCTTCCAAGACCTGCCAAGAGGACCAATGGAACGTGCTGCAGAGCCTGAGCACATGACCCTCGATCTCCAACGGGAGATCTTGCCCTGGGCATGCTCAGTGTGTGCCGACAAGGACTTAGTCCCAGAGAAGTCCGCTCGCCGCTGACCAGCACTGGCTTTAATGGCAGGGGCTGAAGAAGCAGCAGTAACTCTCTGTACAGAGTGAGACCGAGCAAGACGCTGGGCCCGTCGTCCTTGCTGAGCAGACTCCACTGCGGCTGGATTAGAATGGGGGACCGCAGGGGAGATGGCTCGAGATTCCCCCTGTGCAGAAGCGGGACCTCGAGACCTAACAGATTGTATAACTGTATCTTGAATATGTTTTGGTAAACGCCAAAACTTGTTACTGTCCAAATATTTATGGTCCTAAATGTATCTAAATAAAATGTTTAAAAATTATTCCAATGGGCTAATACTGTACATCCCGGTAATCTTCCCAATCCTCACATTAGGGCCATGTGTGGCCCTTGTGGCTTACAGTATAAAGATTATCCATTTCTTGCCATTGCCTTCCAAGACTAAATTGCATGAATACAGTGATTCTTCTTACTTAATATTGCCAAGGTGACTTTGTTCTGAGTGTGTATTTTTCCTATCGATTTATTTTTTCATTTATTCAGTCCCCTGCCGAGGTGGTAAAACAGTACTTGTATCTCCTGTAATTGATTTATTGACTTTATTTTAATCTTTACCTCTAGTATAAATCTTATTTCTTTTAGCACGCTATAGCCATCACACCCAGTTTTAATGGATGTCTACTATCAGTAGGATTTTGGCAAGACTTCATAGAAAGGCTATTGACATGTAGGAGTGGGTGCGAGCACTTACAAGAGGCACAGAGATGAAACTTTGCTTGACTTGCTATGGCTGAAAATTCTATGTTTTTATCAAGCGATCCAGCCACATGTTCTTCCCGAAAAGGTCATAGACGATATGATTTGTTTTTCCCACTGGGACCCATTGCCATTCTGGGTCAAGACTGTTTAGCAGTTGTCTGCTGTACATAAGCCATTGGTAAAGTTATCTGAACCCCTATAATTATCACCTGTCTATGCACTTTCCATCAACTTGATCTCTGAACTCCTATAGTTATCATGTGTCCATGCCCTTTCTGACAACTTGATCTCTGAACCCCTATAGTTATCACGTGTCCATGCCCTTATAGACAACTTGATCTCTGAACCCCCATAATTATCACCTACTCCATGCCCTTTCTGACAACTTAATCTCAGAACCTCCATAGTTATTACCTATCCCATGCACTTCTAACAACTTAATCTCTAAACCCCCATAATTATCACTTATCCCATGACATTTCCAACAACTTGATGTCATTTACATAATAAGTCAAATAATCTGCAAATCACTTTATTTAAAAATTAAATGGAAAATTGCTCCGAAGTGCCAATCACTAGGTATCTCAATTTTGCCATAAACTGTTGTCGAGTGTAATCCGTCTCTAGCAGCACAAACATAAGACAGAAATCAGGAGGTGGGTGCAGGAAGTAGAAGTGGGTCTGTGTACCTCTACATAAAGTGAGGGTGGGTCTCATATCTCTACAGGAAGTAGAAGTGGGTCTGTGTACCTCCACATAACGTGAGGGTGGGTCTCATATCTCTACAGGAAGTAGAGGTGGGTCTATTTATCTCTACAGGAAGTAGGGGTGGGTCTGTGTAGCTCTACAGGAATTGAGGGTTGGTCTCATTCTCTCTACAGGAGGTAGAGATAGGTCTATATATCTCTACAGGAAGTTTAGATGGGTCCATGTATCTGTACAGAAAGACAGGGTGGGTCTGTATATCTCTACAGGAAGTAGGGGTGGGTCTATATATCTCTACAGGAAGTAGGGGTGGGTCTATATATCTCTACAGGAAGTAGGGGTGGGTCTATATATCTCTATAGAATGTAGGGGTGGGTCTATATATCTCTACAGGAAGTAGGGGTGGGTCTATATATCTCTACAGAATGGAGGGGTGGGTCTATATATCTCTACAGTAAGTAGAAGTGGGTCTATATATCTACAGGAAGTAGGTGGTGGGTCTATATATCTCTATAGGAAGTATGGGTGGGTCTATATATCTCTATAGGAAGTATGGGTGGGTCTATATATCTCTACAGGAAGTAGGTGGTGGGTCTATATATCTCTATAGGAAGTATGGGTGGGTCTATATATCTCTACAGGAAGTTTAGATGGGTCCATGTATCTGTACAGAAAGACAGGGTGGGTCTGTATATCTCTACAGGAAGTAGGGGTGGGTCTATATATCTATACAGGAAGTAGGGGTGGGTCTATATATCTCTACAGGAAGTAGGGGTGGGTCTATATATCTCTATAGAATGTAGGGGTGGGTCTATATATCTCTACAGGAAGAAGAAGTGGGTCTATATATCTCTACAGGAGGTAGGTGGTGGGTCTATATATCTCTATAGGAAGTATGGGTGGGTCTATATATCTCTATATCAAGCAGGGTTGTGTCTATGTACCTCCCAGGAAGTATGGGAGGTTACATATAGCTCTACAGGAAGTAGGTGGTGGGTCTATGTATCTCCACACGACATAGGGGTGGGTCTATATATCTCCACAGGAAGTAGGTGGTGGGTCTATATATCTCCACAGGAAGTAGGTGGTGGGTCTATATATCTCCACAGGACATAGGGGTGGGTCTATATATCTCCACAGGAAGTAGGTGGTGGGTCTATATATCTCCACAGGAAGTAGGTGGTGGGTCTATGTATCTCCACAGGAAGTAGGTGGTGGGTCTATGTATCTCCACAGGAAATATGTGGTGGGTCTATATATCTCCACAGGCCTTAGGGGTGAGTCTATATATCTCCACAGGAAGTAGTGGTGGGTCTATATATCTCCACAGGAAGTAGGTGGTGGGTCTATGTATCTCCACAGGAAGTAGGTGGTGGGTCTATATATCTCCACAGGAAGTAGGTGGTGGGTCTATATATCTCCACAGGAAGTAGGTGGTGGGTCTATGTATCTCCACAGGACATAGGGGTGGGTCTATATATCTCCACAGGAAGTAGGTGGTGGGTCTATATATCTCCCCAGGAAGTAGGTGGAGGGTCTATATATCTCTACAGGTAGTAGGGGTGGGTCTCTATATCTTCACAGGAAGTAGGTGGAGGGTCTATATATCTCTACAGGTAGTAGGGGTGGGTCTATATATCTCTACAGGAGGTAAAAGCGGAGCTACCTATCGCCACAGGAAGTTGGGGTGGGTCTATATATTTCTACTAGAGGTAAGGGTGTGTCTATATATCTCTACAGGAGGTAGAAGTGGATCTACTGTATGTATCTCCGCAGGAAATAGACAGGGCAGAGAGACAGGCTTTCAATTCAGGGCAGCCAAACTATTAGCTGATGGTAGAAGCAATGCATGCTGGGAAGTGAGGAAAGAAAGTTCCAGCACCTATAGTTGGCAGAATGCTTACGAAAATAAAAAACCTCACTCAAAAAGAGTGGATGCCAAATTATAGATAATGACAAATCAGCACAGTTCCAAAACATATTAGAATGGTATGTGCACCAGGAGCAGTTTTAACTTGATAATGATGTTTTTCTACCGATTTTGGGTGAAAGGATCGGTACGCTTTAAGCTTAGTCCCCCATCAAGTGTGCCTTTTACCTTTGGAGCACTAAAAATTATCATCTTTTTACAAAACAAGCAAACACACAGTGGATCTGACACCAACAGTAGATTATCGGGGAGCGTCTCAGCCCCCACAACCGGTTTGTCTTCAGGGGCTTAACCAGACAACCCCCCCTATAATATCCATTACTCTGCTGCCTCAAGATAAGTATGGAGCTCCTTGCCTCATTTCCTACTCAAATGCCTGAAACTAGGCGTAGACCCTACTGGCAGAGGTAGTAATGGGAGGGAAATACCAAAATGGACCCTCCGTTATGGTGCTAGACTTGGTGGTTTTCCACTTGACATTCTTTTTTAGGAACCCCTTGTTTGCCAATGAAGAATTTCTGTAGAGCGGAGAGTCCAGCAGAAGACCTTCCACCAAATGGCAAAAACCAAAGCTTGGCCCCTTCTCTCCAAATCCCCCGATGCCTCTGCCTAGCCGGCCTCCTCGGCACGCGTGTCCTTGATACATTACTTTTGTTCAGTCCCTGATTCCTTCTTACGTATTATTTTTTCCATCTGATTATATTTCCATTCCTAATTTCCATATATATTACATCTGTAACACGTGGGTAAAGAAGCGCTGCTAATTTAAGCTTTCACATTTTTTGGTTTATTCTGTAACCATTTTTAAGGAGCGGATCACTATAATTTGGATTTTAATTGCTTACCTACAGAAATGTTCTGTGGTCTTCTAACGGAATTAAGATGCTTTTTTTATTTTTTTTGTTAAATAATTTTATTTTTTTAATTATTTTTTTCACTACATCATTAACTTCTTAAAAAAAAGATGATTTTTTTTTTCGTCATCACTTCTGGCTGAAATTCTAAAAATATCCAACAACATCTCTTTGTATCACGTTCTATGTTATATAGCCACATAATTGGGGTAGAGTGCTTTCGGGTTTCTACAGTCCTAATTTTCATGGCAGATTTATCAATAATAGTAATAATATATTTTCTTTCTATAGCACCAACATATTCCACAGCACTTTACAATTCAGAGGGAACTTGTGCAAACAAGATAAGACAGTAGAAAGAAACACATACTTCAACAGATACCGAGAAGAGTGAGGGTCCTGCTCGAAAGCTTACAATCTATGAGGAAATAGGGGTAGCATTAAAGGTAATAATTAAGTGGACTTATATGGTCAAGCCATCAGCAGAATAAATAGTATTCAAATAATGCTGCACAAACCGGTCACCAGCCAATATCTGTATAAGTACAGGTAAAAGTGCTACTGAATGCGTTGAAGAGATAATAGGGGATAGTTCGTTAGATCAGTGAGGTAAGATGATAGACTAGTCTAAAGAAATGTGTTTTTACAGCAAGCTTGAAACTGTGGATACTGGGTATTAACCGGATTGCCTGGGGTAGCGCATTCCAGAAAACTGGTGCAGCAGTAGAGAAGTCCTGGAAACAAGTGTGGGCGGTTCGGATTATAGAGGATTTTAGTCTTAGGTTATTAGCGGAACGGAGGGCATGAGTGGTAGACGAAGATGGGGAGGAGATGAAGGATGGTGCTGAACGGTGAAGCGCTTTGTGGCTGAGAGTGACACGTTTACATTGGATTCTGTAGCGAATGGGTAACCAGTGCAAAGACTGGAACATGGTGGTGGCATAAGTATAGCTGCTGGACGGAAATATGATCCTGTATTCATGACAGATTGTAGAGTTTAGCAAGAGGGAGATCGAGTAGTAGAGAGTTGCAGTAGTCCAGACGAGAATGAGTAAGAGCAACAGTAAGAGTATTTGTAAGGTTGAATTCTAGAGATGTTTTTGAGGTGTAGGTGACATGAGCGAGCGAATGATGAGATGTGGGGGTGAAGGAAAGAGAGGACTCAAATATAACCCCACAATTTAGGGTCTGTAGGTATGATTATGTGAACCCCATGGCGACATTCACTTTACATGTATAAAATCGGGTGCTAGCAGCAGTATAGTCACTTAGGTCAGACTTGACCTGAAAAAACAAAAGTGCTGGAAAAGTGGCGTCCTGCAGCAAATATCCGTCCCCTGTCCGGCATCTCAATTTCACCGGTATCTGCATCCTCTTAACTTGGCCCATCTATCTACTCACGTGCTCCACCACAAGAAATGAAACACCAGTCAGGGGTTGGCTTACATTTGTATTGTGCCGTCAACTGCAATGAATTTGTCGGTCGCACTTGGCCATACCCCATCCCACCCAAAGTCCTAGTCATAAAAATGCCAAAATTCACAACATTTTTGCACAACGTTGAGGTGTCCAAACATTTTTCTCCGTCGTGAATCAGGGCCGTTGGGTCCAATCTGAACGTATAATCTTTTTGTTGGATTTCCACCATTTTTCTCGTGCTTATTTTGATTCATTGTTTGTTCTCTTCGTTTCTCTCGCTGCAGAGAAATCACATTGAGGATCATTACAAGAAGAAGGAAATGACCATCGTCTCAGAATACCTGGAGGATTTCAGGGCAGTAAATTCTAGACTTTATCTACAGTTCAATAACACCGGGGCTGGTGAATCACCGATTGGCACCGCTCGGATTGGGCAAACTTGACCCAACACACCAGTCATAGTAAAGTTCATGTAGGGAGGAGTGAGGGGTCTTATAGTTTAAAAAGCCTCGATCTTCTCATCTCAGTACCTTCTCTTCTTTTCCCATCTTCTGTCCTACTCCATTTATTCTCATCTCCCCAAAGAACCATGAGCTTCACAGGAAAGTACGAGGTGGAAAGCCAGGAGAACTATGAGACCTTCATGTCGATCATTGGTAAGACAAGATGGATGGACAGATATCGTTATACAGGTCGCAGAACTCTGTAGTGACACCTCCTAATTATTTATAGTATGGGAGTATTATTCCTTATAATAAACCTCACAGCTGCTGCAGAACCTCTTTTTGAAGAGTATGGTGGAAATCCCTGTCAATTAGTTGATATGAAAATTCTTATTCTGTTAAAAATTATAGTCTGCAGCAGCTGAGATGTGTATGATGATGTTCTGCAGTAGCTGAGGAGTGTATGATGATGTTCTGCAGTAGCTGAAGTGTGTATGATGATGTTCTGCAGCAGCTGAGGTGTGTATTATGAGGTTTTGCAGCAGCTGAGGTGTGTATTATGATGTTCTGCAGCAACTGAGGTGTATTATGATGCTCTGCAGCAGATGAGGTGTGTATTATGATGCTCTGTAGCAGCTGAGGTGTGTATTATGAGGTTATGCAGCAGCTGAGGTGTGTATTATGAGGTTTTGCAGCAGCTGAGGGGTGTATTATGAGGTTTTGCAGCAGGTGAGGTGTGTATTATGATGTTCTGCAGCAACTGAGGTGTATTATGATGCTCTGTAGCAGCTGAGGTGTATATGATGATGCTCTGTAGCAGCTGAGGTGTGTATGATGATGTTCTGCAGCAGTGGAGGTGTGTAAGATGATGTTCTGCAGAAGCTGAGGCGTCTATGATGTGGTTCTGCAGCAGCTGAGGTATGTATGATGATGTTCTGCAACAGCTGAGGTCTATGATGATGATTTGCAGCAGCTGAGGTATGTATGATGATGTTCTGCAGCAGCTGAGTATTATGAGGTTCTACAGCAGTGGAGGTGTGTATGATGATGTTCTGCAGCAGCTGAGGCGTGCATGATGATGTTCTGCAGGAGTAGAGGTGTGTATGATGATCTTCTGCAGCAGCTGAGGTGTGTATGATGTTCTGCAGCAGCTGAGGTGTGTATGATGATGTTCTGCAGCAGCTGAGGTGAGTATGATGATGTTCTGCAGCAGTTAAGGTTTGTATGATGATGTTCTCCAACAGGTAAGATGTGTATTATGAAGTTCTGCAGCAGCTGAGGTGAGTACGATGATGTTCTGCAGCAGTTGAGCTTTGTATGATGATGTTGTTTAGCAGCTGAGGTGTGTATGATGATGTTCTTCAACAGGTAAGATGTGTATTATGAAGTTCTGCAGCAGCTGAGGTGTATGCTATGATGTTCTGCAGCAGCTTGTACATAACTGTATAATACACATTGTAGCTGCTGGAGAACCTCTTCTTCCATAGAGAGGCAGCGCAGAGGGCTGTACATTTGCACATAACAGTCCTGGCATTGAGGATATCCATGGATGTAAGGGAAGGCAGCAGAATTTCGCCATCTGTGGCTGTAATGTGGGGCCGCAAGGAGCCTTCCAGGGCCAAAATATAGACCTCATAAAATGAAGGACATGGAGTCTATTACTTACTTCATGCAACCATTATGCTTTTTTCTTTCCTTCCCAGGTATCCCAGATGAAACCATCCAAAAAGGAAAAGACTTCAAATTCACCACTGAAGTGGTTCAAAATGGAGATGACTTCACATGGTCCCAAATCTACCCCGGCCACACCATGACCAATAAATTCACTGTAGGAAAAGAGTCTGACATGGAGACCATGAGTGGAAAGAAATTCAAGGTAAGCCTTAAGAGGCATTCTGCCCCTAAAAGTGATTTTTAGCCCCAAACGCATGCATTTAAGTAAAAAAAAAATCCCAAAAGGTGGAAGGTAAAAACTATATAATATTACAATGATGCACATATCTATCCATCCCATTAATTTAACATGTACTACCACTCCTTGCCTATAGGTGTCAGAGTTTATTTTTACTACTTTTAAATTTACTATATTGCTATATATTAGACCTATAAAATAAAATAATTTTTTTTATTAAAATCCAAAAAAAACAGTAGTTTTGCATGAAAAAAAGTTTTTGTTTTTTTTTGCTTAAATTGCATGCAATTCCTTAAACATCCCAAAGGTGGCGTCATGCTTTATTGCTCACTGTCTAACCTTTGCAGGATTCTGAGCCGTCGTGTTATTCTAAATATATGGAATTATTTTACATAGGCGACCGTCCAGCGTGAAGGAGGGAAGATAGTTGTTGACTTTGGCAAATATAAGCATTCATCCGAGATTGTCGGAGGAAAACTGGTGGAGGTGAGTGTGATCGCTACGTAGATGCCCCCATTGATATGGATGCAGAGATGAAAGACAAGAAGTGTTTTCATGGGGACAGAAAATCCTTGTGAATCGGTGGTGGATTATGCACACATCAGCTCCATTCATTCTTAATGGTATGGCTGCGCTAGGCTGGTCTTCAACACTCCCATAAGAATGAATGGAGTGGAGGTCCACATCATCGACCACCGCTCATTTGACATGGGGCTCCAAGTTTTCAGGATCAGTGGGGTTCCTAGAGATAGACCCTCAACAATCAGGAAGTCATTTCCAAAATTGGGAATTGAGAAATTATTCCCTTGGGAATAGATCAAGTCTCGGGATGGGTGGTGCTCCCAGTGGTCAGACCCCTAGAAATCGGAAAGTAACTTAAAAACTTGAGAATACCCTTTAAAGGATTATTCCTACCTTTAAAAGCTATCATTTGTACTTCCAACGATGCCAAGAACGGGGCTCACAAATGCCCCATTGGAATGGAGTGCCATCTCTCCCAGGGAAAGACCAGTTCTCGGGATTGGTGGTGCTCCCAGTGGTCAGACCTCCAGTAATCGGGGATTAACTTCAAAACTTGAGAATACCCTTTAAAGGATTATTCCTATAATTTAAAGCTGTTATCTATCATCCCAACAATCCCAAGAACAGGGCTCTCAAGTGCTCCATTGGAATGTAGTGCCATCTCTCCCATGGAAAGACCAATTCTTGGGATTGGTGGTGCTCCCAGTGGTTAGACCCCTAGAAATCGGAAAGTAGCTTACAAACTTAGGAATACCTTTTAAAGGGTATTCTCATCATAAAAAGCTATCATTTATACTTCCAACGATCCCAAGAACAGGGTTTGTAAATGCCCCATTGGAATGGAGTGTCATTTCTCCCAGGGAAAGAACAATTCTTGGGATTGGTGGTGCTCCCAGTGGTTGAAATAGCGTACCACCTCTCAAATCATTCCCTATGGGACTACTGAAATAAGCCCCTGGCTATCTCATAGAGACAAAACGAAGCGGTGGCGTGCACAAGTTGCCACCGCTCCATCCTATCTGGGTATTTCAGAGAACCAATCTCAGGGATAAGTGGGGCTTCTAGTGGTTGGTCCCACACCGATCCTCAACTTATCACCTATGCTTTAGCTAGGTCATAACTATTAATAATAGGAATAACCCTTTAAGTAACAGTTTTTGTTGCATCCAAGATATATGACCGGATGCAACTTGTACGTTTTCTGAGTATACACCAAGTGCATCCAGTTATCCCGCCAAGGTCGTTGGTTGGGGTGGCATGCATCTGCAACCCCTTTTTCTACTGTTCTTTCCTATAAATAAAGTCACCCCAAGAAAGCATACAATGGGACAAAGAACAGCTACATACATTTAGTAGTGACAGTGCTCTCGGCAGCACAGTCCTATTTAAGTGCACGGGACTGAGCTGCAATACTTCACACAACCACTACAAAGAGTACGGCGCTGTGCCTTGTAAACAGCAGGTGGCCCCTTCAATCAGAAGATCAGTGGGCGTTTTGGAAATCGGACCCTCATCAATCCGGACTTTATGGCCAACCCTTTATGGAGGTCATCAATATCAAAGTCCAAGAAAACTTTGAAATTAAAGTATAAGGTATAAAATATGGGGGAGAGCATCAGCATCTGTTGTGGCCTGGTGTAGACTTCAGACTACCAGTAATTTTCAGGATGTCCTTCGTTAAATTAATGTTCGCATATCTAATATCCATTAGTAATGTTTATCTCTTACATTCTTTTCCATTTAGATTTCAGAAGCTGGCGGTGTGACTTTCAAGAGGATCAGTAAAAGAATTGCCTAAAGACAAACCCAGTTTTTATGTATTACAAAATATAATAAACCTGTTAAAGTAGAATCTGTCTTGTGTTTCCTTATATGCATTATACAGCCATGTAATCTTTTGTACCAGGTCTCCATTGAGGAGATGGTTAGCTAGTGCCCTGCTAGGGCCTTCCCCTCTTTGCAATGTTACGTCGTACACTGCACTACACTCTGCTCCATCTGTACTTTAGGGGGTGACCATCACATCAGAGCGCAAAATAAGGGAGCTACATAATGTATTACAAAATTAAAATAGGCTGCGTTCCTTGCCAGTGTCGGACTGGGGTGCGGAGAGCTCACTAGTACCTGGTGGGCCCAATGCAAATATTACTTTACCCTCATTCACAAATTTACCTTTGCTTCTATATAATAATAATAATAATCTAGGCAGTTTGGTAAATGAAGAATGAGATACTGCTTCTGTGAATCAAGTGTATGAATATATGTTATATAAGGAGGTGGGGCCCACCAGGGGATTCTCCTCTTCTCCAGTGGGCCAGTCCAAGGCCGTTCCATTCTTCAAGGGAAACTATCATTAGAAAATGAAATATTTTTGTCAATTTTTTTTGTCAATTTTTTTATTCTTTTTACTTTTGCCAATGCTTTTTTTTTTATATCACAAGCTGTATAAAAAATTGAAATATTGCAATTTTCACTCTGAGCCAATGTGGCAATATATGTACCTTAGCAAAAATGAACATACTCTGACCACAGGGGGAGCTGTGACATGGCATACTGTGATTGGTGGATCCTGCCAGTATAGATGTGTTACCTGTCACTGTAATCCTTCCTCTGCTGATAAGGAGCCTGCTGAAAACTCTTCCTGAAAGAACAGGAAGTATGAGTATAAAAAGACCAAAAGGCAGGGCGAAAATTGCAAGAGTACTGATGTCTTTTTTTGGTAAAGATTGTGATATAAAAAAATTGCCAAAAAGTTTAACCAATAGACAATGTCATGATGTTTGCTTCCCTTTAAGTTATTGGGGCACCTTCTTTGGATATTATGGGGCACCTTCTTTGGATATTATTATATCTCCCACCAGGGCTGGCCTATGGGGTATATAATCTCTGGGCATATTATCTTCTGAAATAACACTTGTGGGCAAAACTTGTGAGACTGACACAAGTTTTGGTTTCCACAGTTTGCTGTTCATGCATTTTTAGATAAGTCTGCAGAACGTACAGTAATTGGACTTCAGAAAGTTGGGGTAAAGTTATTTTCTCTGATGAAGCCCCCGTTCTGACTGTTTGGGACATCTGGAAAAATGATTGTCCGGAGAAGAAAAGGTGAGCGCCACCATGAGCCCTGTGTCTGCCATCATCAATAAAGCCTCCTGAGACTACTCAGACTTTTCATCCATGGAGGGGGTCACTCACGATTTTCCTTAGGAACACTGCCATGAATAAAGAACGGAATCTAATCACCCACCAAGAGCAACTTCTCCTAACCATCCAGGAGCAATTTGGTGATGAACAATGCTTTCTCCGGCATGATGGAGACCATGTCATAGGGCAAAAGTGATAACTAAGGGCCTCGGGCAGTGTCAGACTGGGTTGCCAAGGCCCACCAGTAACATTGACATTGGGGGTGGGCCCACTTTTCACCTGCATACAAATATTACACTACTTTATGAAGGCCTCTACAATTTACCCCTCGGGCTCCCTAAAATCTCGTTAGAAGGACACCAGACATTATTGGCGCCTATATCTTCTAAAGAGATACTGGACACGCTAGCACTGATACCCAATGGGAAGGCCCCGGGCCCCGATGGTTTTCCTGTTATTTATTATAAAAAAATTATTAAACAGCTTCTGCCTCACTTAGTATCACTGTTCAATTCACTCTTAGAAGGTCAACCCTTGCCTAGACAGTCCCTTGAAACCTTTATCTCTGTAATCCCTAAGGAGGGTAAGGACCCTACAGCCTGTTCGAGCTACAGACCTATTTCCCTTCTTAATTCAGATATTAAGCTCTGTGCCAAGATTTTAGCAAATAGGCTGAGCTCTTTTCTACCAAAGCTGATCCATACAGACCAGGTGGGATTTGTGAGGGGGAGGGAAGAAAAAGATAATTCAACCAAAATTATTCAGGCTATAGCGTCTGCTAAGAGCAGAGGGATCCCCTTGGTCCTCCTCTCGACAGACGCGGAGAAGGCATTTGACAGGGTGAGTTGGTGTTTCATGGAACAAGCCTTGATGAAGTTTGGCTTTCCACCACAATTTATCGGCGCAATTTTCTCCCTTTACTCACAACCTACGGCTAAGGTACGAGTTAATGGCACCCTGTCAAATAGCTTCAATATTCACAATGGTACGAGACAGGGATGCCCATTGTCCCCGTCTTTGTTTATTCTAGTCATGGAAACACTAATTAAAAAAATAAGACAGGAAGCACGGATCGGAGGTCTGAAGATTGGCTCGATAGAGTTAAAAACTTTGGCCTTTGCCGATGATTTGCTTCTCTTGATCACCAACCCTTCCCAGGCCTTCCCAGTAACTCTAGACATCCTACTTCAATTTGGGCACCTATCTAATTTCAAAGTTAATACTGCAAAATTTTTAGCCTTAAGTATTTCTTTTCCCCACTCATGTCTTGATGAGTTATATTCACTATGTCCCTTCTCTTGGGCTACGCACTCTATAAAATATCTAGGTATAGATATCACAAAGAACCCTAGTCTCCTTTTTCAAGCGAATTATTCAGCCCTAATCAAAAAGGTGCAAGGCCTGCTGAAAACTTATAATTTGCCCACACTGTCATGGCTAGGACGTGTCAACGTCTTCAAGACGTATATTATGCCAATTATCTTGTATACGTTGAACATTGTCCCGATTAATATCCCGCAAACTTATTTTAAAAATCTTAAATCACTAATAACCAAATTCATCCGGAAACAGAAATCAGCTACAATCACATACAGATTTCTCTCCCGCTCGACTTTATCTGGTGGTTTGAGATTACCTGACCCAGCCCTGTATTTCCGAGCAGTCCACATATGTAGATGGTTGAAGATTGTGGCTAGTTTTGAGAGAGGCGACCATGACAGTATTGAATTAACATTGTTGGGACCAACGGGGATACCTTACCTTTGGTCACTGGCTAAACCTCCCAGTGAACTCAGACTGGACGATGTGACCCTAACTACACTTAAAATCAAGCGTTTGATAAACAAGGACCTACCTTCGGACTCCTTCCCCTCTATGTTTGCCCCCATCTGCTCTATACCATATCTGTTAGACCCCAACTATAGAGACCCATACGGATTGTTGTCCTCTCTCCCTAGGGAGCCGCTGAAGAACTTCTACAATGGAAAAATTTTATATAGAGGAAACTGGCCCCCAAGCTCCTTGACGCAGCCCAAAAACTTTCTGCAAACACAACACCTCAGACGTACGCTCCTTGATTTCAAAAAGAGGTTCCCCCGGGGCTCTACCTGGTCATGGCTCGATATAATGACTAAAATCCCTCACCCCGAAATGAAAAGTGTTTCTCGTGTCTATGCCCCGCTCGGCTCTATCAATAACCAAGCTAAACCTGCATTTATTCATTCCTGGGAGCTGGAGATGGGGGTTGTTTTCACGGAGACGCAAATTTCTAAAATTGTGGCTTTTGCACGGGGGTTTTCCCGCTGCATACTGCTTCAAGAAAACTCCTATAAAATCTTGACCAGGTGGCACTTAACGCCTGCCAAATTGTTTCATCTAGGTCTGACAGAAGACAGCTCCTGTTGGCGCTGCCGTGGGTCCCTGGGCCACCACACCCACATTTTTTGGGAATGTCCTAATTTGTCAAAATTCTGGGGGGGGGGGGATTCATGAGACCCTTAAGAGACTAAATTTAATTAAAACTAATTTACAGGCTTCTGAAGTCTTAAGGTACCATCACATTTAGCGACGCTGCAGCGATATTGACAACGATGCCGATCGCTGCAGCGTCGCTGTTTAGGTCGTCGTGTGGTCGCTGGAGAGCTGTCACACAGACAGCTCTCCAGCGACCAACGATGTTGAAGTCTCCGGGTAACCAGGGTAAACATCGGGTTACTAAGCGCAGGGCCGCACTTAGTAACCCGATGTTTACCCTGGTTACCATTGTAAAAATTAAAAAAAAAAAAACAGTACATACTTACATTCTGGTGTCTGTCCCCGGCGTCAGCTTCCCTGCACTGTGTCAGCGCCGGCCGGCCGTAAAGCAGAGCACAGCGGTGACAACACAGCCGGCCGGCGCTGACAGTGCAGGGAAGCTGATGCCGGGGGACAGACACCGGAATGTAAGTATGTACTGTTTTTTTTTTTTTTATTTTTACAGGGCCGCGCTTAGTAACCCGATGTTTACCCTGGTTACCATCCTAAAAGTAAAAAAAAACAAACACTACATACTTACCTACAGCCGTCTGTCCTCCAGCGCTGTGCTCTGCACTCCTCCTGTACTGGCTGTGAGCACAGCGGCCGGAAAGCAGAGCGGTGACGTCACCGCTCTGCTTTCCGGCTGACCGACGCTCACAGCCAGTACAGGAGGAGTGCAGAGCACAGCGCTGGAGGACAGACAGCGGTAGGTAAGTATGTACTGTTTGTTTTTTTTACTTTTAGGATGGTAACCAGGGTAAACATCGGGTTACTAAGCGCGGCCCTGCGCTTAGTTACCCGATGTTTACCCTGGTTACCAGTGAAGACATCGCTGGATCGGTGTCACACACGCCGATCCAGTGATGTCAGCAGGAGTCCAGCGACGAAATAAAGTTCTGGACTTTATTCAGCGACCAACGATCTCCCAGCAGGGGCCTGATCGTTGGTCGCTGTCACACATAACGATTTCATTAACGATATCGTTGCTACGTCACAAAAAGCAACGATATCGTTAACAATATCGTTATGTGTGAAGGTACCTTTAGAGTTTGGGCCCCCTGGAGAGAGCTGCGAGCAAGCGGGTATAGTTAATCCACTTTTGCTTCTCTAGGTATGCCCACAATGTTTTTGGTTGGGACTGGCTATATGTTCGCAGAATGTATTTGTTACCGGTTTTGACTCAATGTATAGTACCATTTCTTGATGTACTGGTTTAAACCCCACCCTGCTTCTTTTCCTCCCTTTGATTTTTCCCTGGTTCTCTCACTCCCTGTCCTCCCTTCCATTACACCAACCCCTATTCTTCCCCCTTCACCCTCCCCCCCTCCATTCCCCTCGCCTCACTCCCCCTAATAACGTGTTATCTGAAGAGTTTATTACTGACTTTGAATGTATTTGCCTGTATATTGCGCTTAATTGTCATTGCTTCTACGTTTATTCATAAATAAAGAATTTACAAAAAAAAAACAAATATTACACTACCCCCTGTGATGCAGTGACCCCTGTAACATGTAGGGGGCGCTGCATGGTCTCCCCAGTATACGCATGGAGGTGTATTGAGGCTGTGAGAGTGCATGGCAGTGGCATGCATGGACGTGATTATGTGACAAAGTCCAACATTGTGGTGAATGGCCGATATGTGTGTCGCAGAGGAGGAGACTCTGCGCTGCCAGCCTGAAGCAGTGTGGTGTTCTGGGACCTATAGTCCCACAAGTATTTTGTGTTGTATAATAGTCATGGGAGGTTGGCAGGGCTAGTTATGTGCGATGGGCGGGACAAACTAGCCACACACACCCACACTCCCACCCAGGGGAGTGGTTTAAGGGTATGTAATGTGACCAGGGTGTGGGTCACATGGTCCTGTGTATGGTCCTGTGAGTTTCCTGTTTGAAGCCTGTGTTGGAAGACCTGGGAGGAGGCTTCCTGAAGAGCACATGGTGGGGCTTCAGACCTGGTGGCCTGGGGTGTTGGACTACCGTCCTGAATAGCACCCGGACAGGTCACATGCCTGGGGTGTTGGACGGAGTCCTGAATAGCAACTGGACAGGCCACATGCTTGTGTGTTGGGAGGTTCTGGGAGTAGAACCGGATCCCTGAAAAGCGCACAGTGAAACTGTTGGGGAAGCTACCGTCCTTCGGTGGGTCTGGACTGACTAAGATATGCCGCCCAGGCAAGTTGGTGATTCCCGTGAGGCAGCTTTCCCAGAGGACTGACAAGGAGTCAGCAGGTGGAGCAGGAGCTCCCGTCAGGTACCTGTACAGACTGTTGGTACTTGTGATATGAACTGTGTGGTAACCCACAGCAACTGGTCAGGGGAGGACCAGCGTGTTTAGTTGCTGCAACCGTAATGTCATATGTTGGTGCCTGTTGTGCTCCATGGACACTAATCAACTGTATGGCGTGCGGTCACCCATGATAACTGGACACAGAGGTTCAGCGTGATCAGTGACTGCGTTTTCAAAGCCGTATACTGTTAATGTGAAGATTGATGCAAAGACTGTTTGCTTTTTGTTCATATTTCTGTGGATTATGGTGCCATAATAAACCATGGGGACTGTTTTGTGTGAAAAACCGTGCCCGTGTGCTTGAATCCCGTGCTAAGCGAGTGTCCCCCTATAGTGTTACCTATATCTCTCTATAATAATAAGCTGGGTAGTTTGGTTAATGAATGATGAGTTGCTGCTTCTTTTCTGTACAGATTGATTGAAGTGAATTATGCCAAGTACTGTCCATACAAGGGGATTGGGAGCTCAGATCTGCATAGGGGCCCACTGGGAGATTGCCCTGTTAGCCTATGGGGCCAGTCCGAGCCTGGCCTCGGGGAACAAAACATTGACATTTTGGGTCCATGGCCAAGAAACTCCCCAGATCTTAATCTCATTGAGTTTTTGTGATTAATCCTCAAAAAAGTGGGTGGGCAACAAAAACTGTGATAAGTGTTGTGAATTCTGTTGTCGGGCTCCCTCCTGTGGTCATGAATGGTACTTCGGCTGGTTCTATCCATAGAATTGCTCTGGTGGCTGTGGGTGTTTCTGAGTTTCCTTCCACAGGAGACGAGGTTAATTCGTTAGCTGGCTGCTCTATTTACTCCACTTAGATCTTTGCTCCATGCCACCTGTCAATGTTCCAGTATTGGTCTTGTTCACTCCTGGATCGTTCTTGTGACCTGTCTTCCCAGTAGAAGCTAAGTCCTGCTTGTTTTTCTCTGGTTTGCTATTTTTCTGTCCAGCTTGCTATTTTGTTTTTGTCTTGCTTGCTGGAAGCTCAGGGACGCAGAGGGTGCGGAGGGTCTTTTTGCGCCCTCTGTGTGGTCTTTTTGTAGGTTTTTGTTCTGACCGCAAAGCTACCTTTCCTATCCTCGGTCTGTTTAGTAAGTCGGGCCTCACTTTGCTAAATCTATTTCATCTCTGTGTTTGTATTTTCATCTTTACTCACAGTCATTATATGTGGGGGGCTGCCTTTTCCTTTGGGGAATTTCTCTGAGGCAAGGTAGGCTTTATTTTTCTATCTTCAGGGCTAGCTAGTTTCTTAGGCTGTGCCGAGTTGCATAGGGAGCGTTAGGAGCAATCCACGGCTATTTCTAGTGTGTGTGATAGGATTAGGGATTGCGGTCAGCAGAGTTCCCACGTCCCAGAGCTCGTCCTTTATTATCAGTAACTACCAGGTCATTCCGTGTGCTCTTATCCACCAGGTCCATTATTGTCCTGACCACCAGGTCATAACAGTACAGGTGTCCCAAAGTACTAATGCATCTCAATAGAGGGATAAGAGAAGTTCTGATACCATTTTTTTTTCTTTGCAGTGTGTTTTGTCTCTCTTTTCCCCTTTACATCTGGGTGGTTCAGAACACAGGTGTAGACATAGACATTCAAGGTCTGTCCTCTTTGATGGATAATCTCACTATAAGTGTACAAAACATTCAAGATTTTGTGGTTCAGAATCCGATGTCAGAGCCTAGGATTCCAATTCCTGATTTGTTTTTTGGTGATAGATCTAAGTTCTTGAATTTCAAAAATAATTGTAAATTGTTTCTTGCCTTGAAACCTCGCTCCTCAGGTGACCCTGTTCAACAAGTAAAGATCATTATTTCTTTGTTACGTGGTGACCCTCAAGACTGGGCATTTTCCCTTGCGCCAGGGGATCCGGCAATGCGTGATGTTGATGCGTTTTTCCTGGCGCTTGGATTGCTTTATGACAAACCTAATTCAGTGGATCAGGCAGAGAAAATCTTACTGGCTCTGTGTCAGGGTCAGGATGAAGCGGAGATATATTGTCAGAAGTTTAGAAAGTGGTCTGTGCTCACTCAGTGGAATGAATGTGCCCTGGCAGCGATCTTCAGAAAGGGTCTCTCTGAAGCCCTTAAGGATGCTATGGTGGGATTTCCCACGCCTGCTGGTCTGAATGAGTCTATGTCTTTGGCCATTCAGATCGATCGACGCTTGCGTGAGCGTAAAGCTGTGCACCATTTGGCGGTACTATCTGAGCATGGGCCTGAGCCTATGCAATGTGATAGGACTTTGACCAGAGCTGAACGGCAAGAACACAGACGTCGGAATGGGCTATGTTTTTACTGTGGTGATTCCACTCATGCTATCTCCGATTGTCCTAAGCGCACTAAGCGGTTCGCTAGGTCTGCCACCATTGGTACGGTACAGTCTAAATTTCTATTGTCCGTTACTCTGATTTGCTCTTTGTCATCCTATTCTGTTATGGCATTTGTGGATTCAGGCGCTGCCCTGAATTTGATGGACTTGGAGTATGCCAGGCGCTGTGTTTTTTTCTTGGAGCACTTGCAGTATCCTATTCCATTGAGAGGAATTGATGCTACGCCTTTGGCCAAGAATAAGCCTCAGTACTGGACCCAATTGACCATGTGCATGGCTCCTGCACATCAGGAGGATATCCACTTTCTGGTGTTGCATAATCTGCATGATGTGGTCGTTTTGAGGTTGCCATGGCTACAGGTCCATAATCCAGTATTGGACTGGAAATCTATGTCTGTGTCCAGCTGGGGTTGCCAGGGGGTACATGGTGATGTTCCATTTTTGTCTATTTTGTCTTCCACTCCTTCTGAAGTTCCAGAGTTTTTGTCGGATTATCGGGATGTATTTGATGAGCCCAAAGCCAGTGCCCTACCTCCTCATAGGGATTGCGATTGTGCTATTAATTTGATTCCTGGTAGTAAGTTTCCTAAGGGCCGATTGTTCAATTTATCTGTGCCAGAACACGCCGCTATGCGGAGTTATATAAAGGAATCCTTGGAGAAAGGCCATATTAGCCCGTCGTCATCACCGTTAGGAGCAGGGTTCTTTTTTGTGGCCAAGAAGGATGGTTCTTTGAGACCTTGTATTGATTACCGCCTTCTCAATAAAATTACAGTCAAATTTCAGTATCCTTTGCCGTTGCTGTCTGATTTGTTTGCTCGTATTAAAGGGGCTAGTTGGTTCACCAAGATAGATCTTCGAGGGGCGTATAATCTTGTGCGTATTAAACAAGGCGATGAATGGAAAACAGCATTTAATACGCCCGAGGGCCATTTTGAGTACCTGGTTATGCCATTCGGGCTTTCCAATGCTCCATCAGTATTTCAGTCCTTTATGCATGACATCTTCCGAGAGTACCTGGATAAATTCCTGATTGTGTATTTGGATGACATTTTGGTCTTTTCGGATGATTGTGAGTCTCATGTGAAGCAGGTCAGAATGGTGTTCCAGGTCCTTCGTGCGAATTCCTTGTTTATGAAGGGGTCAAAGTGTCTCTTTGGAGTTCAGAAGGTTTCATTTTTGGGGTTCATTTTTTCCCCTTCTACTATCGAGATGGACCCTGTTAAAGTCCAGGCCATTTACGATTGGACTCAGCCGACATCTGTGAAGAGCCTGCAAAAGTTCCTGGGCTTTGCTAATTTTTATCGGCGCTTCATCGCTAATTTTTCTAGTGTTGCTAAACCGTTGACTGATTTGACCAAGAAGGGTGCTGATGTGGTCAATTGGTCTTCTGCAGCTGTAGAGGCTTTTCAGGAGTTGAAGCATCGTTTTTCTTCTGCCCCTGTGTTGTGCCAGCCAGATGTTTCGCTCCCGTTTCAGGTTGAGGTTGATGCTTCTGAGATTGGAGCTGGGGCTGTTTTGTCGCAAAGAAGTTCTGATGGCTCGGTGATGAAGCCATGTGCTTTCTTTTCTAGAAAGTTTTCGCCTGCTGAGCGCAATTATGATGTTGGTAATCGAGAGTTGTTGGCCATGAAGTGGGCATTCGAGGAGTGGCGTCATTGGCTTGAAGGAGCCAAGCATCGCGTGGTGGTCTTGACAGATCACAAGAATTTGACTTATCTTGAGTCTGCCAAACGGTTGAATCCGAGACAGGCTCGATGGTCATTATTTTTCTCCCGTTTTGATTTTGTGGTTTCGTACCTTCCGGGCTCTAAGAATGTGAAGGCTGATGCCCTGTCAAGGAGTTTTGTGCCTGACTCTCCGGGTGTTCCTGAGCCGGCGGGTATTCTCAAAGAGGGGGTAATTTTGTCTGCCATCTCCCCTGATTTGCGGCGGGTGCTGCAAAAATTTCAGGCTGATAGACCTGACCATTGCCCAGCGGAGAAACTGTTTGTCCCTGATAGATGGGCTAGTAGAGTTATCTCTGAGATTCATTGTTCAGTGTTGGCTGGGCATCCTGGAATCTTTGGTACCAGAGATTTGGTGGCTAGATCCTTTTGGTGGCCGCCTTTGTCACGGGATGTGCGTTCTTTTGTGCAGTCCTGTGGGACTTGTGCTCGGGCTAAGCCCTGCTGTTCTCGTGCCAGTGGGTTGCTTTTGCCCTTGCCGGTCCCGAAGAGGCCCTGGACGCATATTTCTATGGATTTTATTTCAGATCTCCCCGTCTCTCAAAAGATGTCGGTCATTTGGGTGGTTTGTGATCACTTTTCTAAGATGGTCCATTTGGTACCTTTGTCTAAATTGCCTTCCTCCTCTGATTTGGTGCCATTGTTTTTCCAGCATGTGGTTCGTTTGCATGGTATCCCGGAGAACATCGTTTCTGACAGAGGTTCCCAGTTAGTTTCGAGGTTTTGGCGATCTTTTTGTGCTAGGATGGGCATTGATTTGTCTTTTTCCTCGGCTTTCCATCCTCAGACAAATGGCCAAACCGAACGAACTAATCAGACTTTGGAAACATATCTGAGATGCTTTGTTTCTGCTGATCAGGATGATTGGGTGTCCTTTTTTCCTTTGGCTGAGTTCGCCCTTAATAATCGGGCCAGCTCGGCTACTTTGGTTTCGCCGTTTTTCTGCAATTCTGGTTTCCATCCGCGTTTCTCTTCAGGGCAGGTTGAGTCTTCGGACTGTCCTGGTGTAGATACTGTGGTGGATAGGTTGCAGCAGATTTGGACTCATGTGGTGGACAATTTGACATTGTCCCAGGAGAAGGCTCAACGTTTCGCTAACCGCCGGCGCTGTGTGGGTCCCCGACTTCGTGTTGGGGATTTGGTTTGGTTGTCGTCTCGTTATGTTCCTATGAAGGTTTCCTCTCCTAAGTTTAAGCCTCGTTTCATTGGTCCGTATAAGATTTCTGAGGTTATCAATCCTGTGTCATTTCGTTTGGCCCTTCCTGCTTCTTTTGCCATCCATAATGTGTTCCATAGGTCGTTATTGCGGAGATACATGGCGCCTGTGGTTCCATCCGTTGATCCTCCTGCCCCGGTGTTGGTTGAGGGGGAGTTGGAGTATGTGGTGGAGAAGATTTTGGATTCTCGTATTTCGAGACGGAAACTCCAGTACCTGGTCAAATGGAAGGGTTATGGTCAGGAAGATAATTCCTGGGTTTTTGCCTCTGATGTTCATGCTGCCGATCTGGTTCGTGCCTTTCATTTGGCTCATCCTGGTCGGCCTGGGGGCTCTGGTGAGGGTTCGGTGACCCCTCCTCAAGGGGGGGGGGTACTGTTGTGAATTCTGTTGTCGGGCTCCCTCCTGTGGTCATGAATGGTACTTCGGCCGGTTCTATCCATGGAATTCCTCTGGTGGCTGTGGGTGTTTCTGAGTTTCCTTCCACAGGTGACGAGGTTAATTCGTTAGCTGGCTGCTCTATTTACTCCACTTAGATCTTTGCTCCATGCCACCTGTCAATGTTCCAGTATTGGTCTTGTTCACTCCTGGATCGTTCTTGTGACCTGTCTTCCCAGTAGAAGCTAAGTCCTGCTTGTTTTTCTCTGGTTTGCTATTTTTCTGTCCAGCTTGCTATTTTGTTTTTGTCTTGCTTGCTGGAAGCTCAGGGACACAGAGGGAGCCCCTCCGCACCGTGAGTCGGTGCGGAGGGTCTTTTTGCGCCCTCTGTGTGGTCTTTTTGTAGGTTTTTGTGCTGACCGCAAAGCTATCTTTCCTATCCTCGGTCTATTCAGTAAGTCGGGCCTCACTTTGCTAAAATCTATTTCATCTCTGTGTTTGTATTTTCATCTTATCTCACAGTCATTATATGTGGGGGGCTGCCTTTTCCTTTGGGGAATTTCTCTGAGGCAAGGTAGGCTTATTTTTCTTTCTTCAGGGCTAGCTAGTTTCTCAGGCTGTGCCGAGTTGCATAGGGAGCGTTAGGAGCAATCCACGGCTACCTCTAGTGTGGTATGATAGGATTAGGGATTGCGGTCAGCAGAGTTCCCACGTCTCAGAGCTCGTCCTATGTTAGTAACTATCAGGTCACTTTGTGTGCTCTTAACCACTAGGTCCATTGTGGTTCTGAATCACCTGTTCATAACAGTACTGGAGGCCCAAAGTACTAATGCTTCTCAATAGAGGGAAAAGAGAAGTTGAGACCATTTCCATGGCTTTTTCTAGTGTGTGTGATAGGATTAGGGATTGCGGTCAGCAGAGTTCCCACGTCCCAGAGCTCGTCCTTTATTATCAGTAACTACCAGGTCATTCCGCGTGCTCTTATCCACCAGGTCCATTATTGTCCTGACCACCAGGTCATAACAGATAAGCTCCAAGTACTGATTAGATAAGAATGGGCGGTTATCAGTGAGGATTTGGGCCAGAATCTGATAGCCAGGGCGAAAGGCAGAAGCAGGTATGGACTGGGGCTGAAATTCAGCCCTTGCATTTGAAATCATACAGGCCCATGTTGTCCCTGTCCCCATGAACCAGATGGGATATATTACTAATATTACCCTAGATAGAGGAAAGCAAGATGTACTATGAGACCAATATTTCTAATGATACCGGTGGCCTGCTGGGGTAAGTGACTGAATCAGTGACTTTGTGCTCCATCACAACAGTATGGGTGTCTTGAGAATACCGATTCTGTTAACAACATTGCAGACAAGGCGGCCCATGACCAGACAGGCCCTTCTGGCATTTGCCAGAATTGCTAGATGGCCAGTCCGACCCTAGGCAGAAGTCTTGAAAAATTAGGGTCAACCCTGCAAATATTGAGTTTTTGCAAAAAGTTGATGCATTTGTCAACAAAAGTTTAAAAACTTATGAAAAGTTGATAATTTTATGCCAGTATCCACAGAACAGTCTGACAAAAAGATCTAAAAACACTGAAGCAACAAACTTTGAGAAAAACAAAACTTTCGATCTCAAAACTTTTGACCTCGAAGCTGGAAAGTCTAACTGTGATGGGTTCGGCCCTGGAACTTGAACCTCTAGTCTCACTAGCCTTTGTGCACCAACCTATGAAAGACAAGCTGTAGCTGCATTCCTTAGTTTATTAATAGGGCAGTATTATTTGGACAGTGCATGACTGTATTATTTGGTAACTTTACGGCTCACAATAAAAGCGGGAAGGATCGCTGTCAGAAATCCTATTAACACTTAACTGCACACTATGCAAGTATCTGTTTGCAAACGTATTTGACAGTGTAGTCAGTAAGAAGGTGTATGTAGTTACAGAAGTGTTACAATACATTTACAATTTTTATTTACTTTTCCCACATGGCAGCATATAAAAATCACAGCGTTGGTTACAGTTTAGACTGTGCATGAACTGTAAAACTGTAATGTTGCCTGGAGTTTGCAATTTCATTGACTTACTGACTTTTGGGACTCCCAGGGAACCTGAGAACGGGGCTTAGCTAATTCCAATATTCCCATAAACAATTAATGATGCCAAGGTCGAGCATGCTCACCGCCATGACTGGGTACCCAGTAAATTTGGAGTAAAAAGCATCACATGTTGTATGGCGAAAGAAATAAGCACTTCCCTTTAAATTTGTAGGCTTTTAGCCCAAGAGAGGTATGATGTATAAATACACTGCTCAAAAAAATAAAGAGAACACTAAAATCCCACATCCTAGATATCACTGAATGAAATATTCCAGTTGTAAATCTTTATTCATTACATAGTGGAATGTGTTCATAACAATAAAATCTAGAAATGATCAACGTAAATCACAACTAATATCCCACGGAGGTCTGGAGTTGGAATGATGCTCAAAATCAAATTGGAAAATGAATTTACAGGCTGATCCAACTTCAGTGGAAATGCCTCAAGACAAGGAAATGATGCTAAGTAGTGTGTGTGGCCTCCACGTGTCTGTATGATCTCCCTACAATGCCTGGGCATGTTCCTGATGAGGCGGCGGATGTTCTCCTGAGGATCTCCTTCCAGACCTGGGCTAAAGCATCCGCCAACTTCTGGACAGTCTGTGGTGCAACGTGACGTTGGTGGATGGTGCAAGACATGATGTCCCAGATGTGCTCAATCGGATTCAGGTCTGGGGATCTGGCGGGCCAGTCTATAAAAGAGATTCTAAAGATGGCGGATACCGATTCCTGACGCGTGCACATGGCATAACTCTCACGTTGTTGTCCAACTTTATAGATAAGTCTCCCCTTGTGGGATTTTCTTTACATACCAGTATGTTCTCCTGAAGAACCAATTCTTGGGGAAACGCATCGAGAATTAAGCATACTGGCTATCTATTTTGATGTATGGGCTAAGTTTGGATATATTTCCTCTGAATGATAGTTTTGGGTGTAGGATTTGGATTGTTTATGTTAACCCTTTCTCCTCTGAGGAACATAAAATATTGGCACCTTTGGATATTTTTACATGTGCTATGAGAATTTGATATTTTTTTTTGGCAATGTGCAATATAAATCCATTGTGATATGATATGATGATTGCCCATGATGGATATGCTGGGACATTGTTTTTTACCCTTATTATGTGATTTGAATATGGTGCAATAGGATCTGTATACTATTTACTATATTGTTCCAGGCAGTTATTATAAGGGACTAACTGGGCAAGGTGCAATCTGTACAATTTGTATATATATATATATATATATATATATATATATATATATATATATATATACATATATATATATATATATATATATATATATATATATATGTATATATATATATATATACATATATATATATATATATATAATATGGCACAATAATTGCCTCCGATGGAGTTCTTGGGATATTTGTATCTGTACATCTATGATTTTTGAAGGATACTGTTCCCATTGCTCCTGGCACAAGTCTTGGAGGGAATATATACCCTAAAATATAAACTATATCTCCTTTTTTACAATCTCTATTTTTTGATGTGGGTATATTGCTAACCCCCTCCCTGATATATTGCATGTACCATATGGTGTATCAGAGGTTGGGCACTATTCTACTTCATATGGTACTATTGTGATTTTTTGTGCACCCTATCTATCTATAGGGTTGTTTAGGGAAAGGGAGGGAGAGTCGACGTTGAGTGGGGGCGCCAGTGCGCAGGTTTAGGGTGCCAACCTCCGCTGGTAGGAAGGGTCAGTATAGTAACCTTCTAGGGTGAAGTGCTTCTTCCCTCTTTCTTGATATAAAATATGAACCCATGTCTTTTTATGGGATGTGGACTAAGAAACTATATGTGATTCTCTATTGAGATTTTATATTGAAATCTATTAAAGGTTATGTTTTGATATATGATTTGAGCATCATTCGGTGATTGGGCCAGTCCATAGCTTCAATACCTTCATCTTGCAGGAACTGCTGACACACTCCAGACACATGAGGTCTGGCATTGTCCTGCATTAGGAGGAATCCAGAGCCAACCGCACCAGCATATGGTCTCACAAGGGGTCTGAGGATCTCATCTTGGTACCTAATGGCAGTCAGGCTACCTCTGGCGAGCACATGGAGGGCTGTGCGGCCCTCCAAAGAAATGCCACCCCACACCATTACTGACCCACTGCCAAACCGGTCATGCTGAAGGATGTTGCAGGCAGCAGATCGCTCTTCACGGCATCTCCAGACTCTGTCACATCTGTCACATGTGCTCAGTGTGTATGCTTTTCTTTGTTTGTTATACAGCTACAGCAGCTTGCACCTGTTCACACTTGTTTTTTATTCTGTTCAAAGTTGCTGGTCAGTTTTTCGCAGCCATAGAAATTATGTCTGGTTTAGACTAGCCATATCAAATATCACATTGATGTATTGGAAACATGTACCCTGATCATTACCCTTTTACTCTGCTAGCTAAAGAATCAATTAAAGTAGTTGAAAATTTAAATAATTGATATATAGATATTCTAAAGCAAGGGTTCTTGCAGTTACACAATTTTTTTGCTAAAAATGTGAACCCCCCAAAATTGAATTTGCTTTAATTTGTATTCCAGCCATGTGTCAATCACATACAAGAGCAGGTCTTTAAAGGGAATCTGTCACCCCAAAAATCGTACCTGAGCTAAGCCCACTGGCATCAGGGGCTTATCTACAGCATTCTGTAATGCTGTAGATAAGCCCCGATGTATCCTGAAAGATGAGAAAAAAAGGTTAGATTATACTCACCCAGGGGCGGTCCCGCTGCGGTCCAGGTCCGATGGGCGTCGCGATCCGGGTCGGGGGCCTCCTATCTTCATTCGATGACATCCTCTTCTTGTTTTCTTGCTGCGGCTCCGGCTCTGGCGTACTTTGTCTGTCCTGTTAAGGGCAGAGCAAAGTACTGCAGTGCGCTGGCGCCGGGCCTCTCTGACCTTTCCCGACGCCTGCGCACTGCAGTACTTTGCTCTGCCCTCAACAGGGCAGATAAAGTATGCCTGTCCCGGAGCCACTGCAAGAAGACAAGAAGAGAACGTCATCGAATGAAGATGGGAGGCGTCGGACCTGGATCGCGACGCCCATCAGACCTTGACCGCCCCTGGGTGAGTATAATCTAACCTTTATTTCTCATCTTTCAGGATACATCGGGGGCTTATCTACAGCATTACAGAATGCTGTATATAAGCCCCTGATGCCAGTGGGCTTAGCTCAGGTACGATTTTTGGGGTGACAGGTTCCCTTTAAGAGGTTTGACCTAGGTACGTAATTATTTCAAAGTCAATGGTAAAGTTGACTGATTGTTATGGTTCCTTGTTAGCACTCCAATGCCAGACACCACCAAACGGTATATATAGGAGCAGGAGTGGACATATCATTGGTGCAACCTGTGCCCAAAAGGTAATGGGACCCACATCCACCTCCAAAACATGCGGAATGGATGAGATATTGAGCTGCAAAGGGCCCCAATGTTGTCCTTGCACAAGGTTCCTCTTCTGTCTGTGGTAGGAGCCATGGTGCCTCTGATGACAGGTTAGGGCATTGGGATCAAAACCCCATATATTCATATCCTGTCCATAATAAAACTTCTAAGGATGCTATACCATATTGTAGGTGTCCCTGTCAAAAAATAAATTACAACCCATTAAGCATATTGTTTCCTGTGGCCAGCAGTACAGTTTTTCATTTATTGGACTTTGGAGCAAAAGCCCAACCACTTTTGAAGAAGTCACATGTGCACATGGCACTCAAGTCATGAACCATGTAGTCTGTGGGCTGTATGACCTAGGGATTTGTGACTGACAATACTTCACGTCTCTTGACCTCTAGGGTCCTAATTGGGCTTTGTCCCTGTCCAACTTTTACTGCTTGCCATCTGGGACGTTTGTCACACCTTCTTCAAACCCTGGATCTAATTTGTGTATGTGTGATTAGCTACCAGGACTGCGTCTGATGATGGAATATTCTGTTGACATACACAAGAGACCTTCCGGTATGTCTGGTTTCTGGCAGGTTTTGGGTGGCTTTGGCAGTGTTCTGGAGATTTGACAACTTTTCCTCAAGTTCAGGAGGTATTTTCTTTTTCTGGGAGCCTCACAGACTTTTCAGGAGAGACTGCAAGTATGATTTAGGTATCATTTTGAGCGGTGACACCACAACGTGGGATTTCGCTTTTACGAGAAACAATATGCCACCAGTACTGATCACACAGACGACCACGTTTCTGCATTTTGGAAACCTGTTCAGGAATATATAAAGTACAGGGCAGGTTTTATACAAATTGTGATAGGGTTCTTTTTACATCTCTTGGTGTTCTAGGCCAGTGAAGAGGTCAATGGTCAATAAATCAAGTTGCTCCTATAATTGTCCACTTTTCTCCTCTATAGCATAGTGAACAGGAAGCAAATATCAAGAGGCAAATATCCGAATCCAGCCCTGTCTGTGACTCTGCGTCAGTATCCGTTCTGTGTGATGATCCAGAACCTGTGCAGTCTGAACAGAGTCCTAATCCAGTCTTGCCTATTACCCCAAGACCAGTCCGTGTCAGCGTACCTGACACTTGAGTCCAGCAGCTGCAGTACCGGGGACTGCCTAGGAGAAGAAATTATTACGCAGCATCAGTCTACAAGTAGAAAGAGCTAACATACGGGACTATTAAGGGAGACAACAGTACCGAGGAACATGGGGACCAGTGGGCTAACTTTCCCAGATTTGGGTGGGGTTTACTTAAGCCTCATTCTTAAATGGGCGTTCCAGGGTGTTACTGGGAAGGGTAGGATGTTCCAGACGTGTTTTGGGAGGAGATTAAACATCCCCAGAAATATTGGCAACTATTCTACAGGTGATTATTTTTTAAGACCACCATACACCCATGTTTAAAGTGATATAAAGTAATGGGCAAACCTGTTAAGGGAGTTATTAGAATTGCATTTGAAGTTTGATGTTTGAACATATATGCACTGTTTTTTTTGTAGACAATTTAGCCACAAAGACCCCAATACAAATTCTGTAACATGCCCCCATATTATACGGGCCATATACCAGGTGGTATTTATAATATCAGTGACTTTCTATATTTTAAAGGGGCCTTTTGGGCTCCATAGTCATCAGAGACCCTGGGCTGGCGTAACCCTCTATGTCTACTGCCCTATTGTCTGGGTATGAAGAGCTTGTCACTAAGTTTCTCCTTTCTCCTCCTACGTTATCTCAGATGTATTACTGTCATGGTTATTATTTTATTTCAGTTAATGATTAACCCTCTTTTTTTTACATGACCGTCTGAATAATGAGTGATTCATTTTCATTACAGAAATGTTTAATGGCAGAGACTGTAATTATAGAGAACTCGCACATTTCACCTTCGGCCCATCTACCCGCGCTGGGTTGGTCTTGTTTGGATAAGTGTGGATACACGCACCTGTCTGATGGCGTATATCAGCAACGGAAAAATAGAGCAGGAAATATTGATTGGTATACTTCATTAGGATCATATGGAAGAACAAAGGTCTCTGCTTCCTGGGAGATTAGATATACAGTAACTATTGACAATGGGCTGAAAACTAACATAGCTCAAACTATAGGGGTTTCCCAGTATTATCAGCCTGAGACAAGGTGACCTTGGGCTCACAGCTGTCTAGCTACGGGTCTCCGAAAGGATACTCTCCGCCACAGATTACCCAACCTAATTGCAACTTTTGGCATAGGATTCATTCTGCGTTTTTTAGGGATCCCCATGGCAGTTGCACCCCTTCATTTCATGGATACCTTTGTCTGCACAACTCTTGAATTGGAAATAAAGTGCAGTTCTCAGCAGCAGTCGCTAAACAATATACAGAACTGCGCTATTCTGTGCCATTCATTGCTTGCCAGCTCAGATATCTACTGATCATAGTGGATGCTGGGTGTCTACCTTGAAAAATCTTGATAAGACATAATGCTGTGTTAACAGAGATCCTATAGTCAGGTCCCGCATGAATCCATAGGGGGAAGGTGGAATGAACTCAACACAGTCATGTAAATTCCGAGTGTTTGCCCCCCACTTTTTCATATTGAAGTCCTATCCTATGGATAGATGATAAATATTTAAGTCTTGGACAACCCTTTTAACATCACTGCTTGACCTATCATAAAAGAAATGAACTCCCCGGTACATAAAATCCTTATGCTTGAATTTACATGACTGTGTCGAGTTCATTCCACCTTCCACCTATGACTTCCCATGGGGGCAAAGCTAATACTTGTCAACTTTTAAAAATTGTCTTCCAAGAGATGAGGTCCTGCAGCATAAGCTGACCATACCTTTTTCTATCGGCTATGACTGTTTCCATTCCCCATTCGCACCCCATGAATGTGCTTGTGGGTGCCGGGGTTGAGCTTCACAACAATGATTGTTGTTAACAGATAACTACTACGAGAGACTTTGGTGGTTCTCAGGAGATACTTCCACTCTTTCAGTGGTTCAGTAGGGTTTCTTTTTGCCCCTTGGACATTCCTGTTAGAGCTGGCAACTAGGATGTAGCTATATGTGGTGCAAAGATGGCATCCAGTGCCTAAGGTGACCTGTTGATCCCTCTGAGGGTCCACCTCAAAGATTACAATGAGCGGAGAACTACTTTCCAAAAGTTCCAAGAGGCTTTGGTGGCGCTCAGGAGATTGTTCAACTCTTTCACTAGTCCAGGACAGTTTACTTTTGCCCCTTGGACATTCCAGTAGAGTTGGAAAGTATGATATGGCTATGGGTGCTGCAGGGATGGTATCCAGTGCCTAAGGTGGTGCAATGATCCCTCTGAGTCATAAGAAGACACCCATTTTTTTAAATAGTACATGGAAGTTGTTAGAGATCAGTATTAGTGGCAGGAATTTCATCAAGTTATACCTCTGTTGGCTATATATTGTGATTCTATGAATAAAGAGCCTTGAATTTAACACTAGGACTACTGGATTCGTGAACCCTGACGAGAACTACTGCAAGTAAGTAGTCAAAATGACTATACCAGTAGTCCTAGTGTTAAACACTACACTTAATTATGGCAGCATACAAAAGAGACCTATGCCTCAATTACAGTAGCCAATTGTCAAGGGGATACTGCAACAGAGAGGGGCCAGAAGATTGCGGGGTCTGGTTACACAAACCCCTGCACTTATTAGAACTGATTATGCTTCCTTTTAGCACTGCGGGTCTTCCTTGCTTTATTATTGCTAGGGTTAATCAGTTTTGGAGCTCTCCATCCTGAATGCTCTCAGCTGTTCTGTGTTGGTCATTCCGCTCATGTATATATGCGCACCCCTTGCACTGGGGAATTGCTGGTGATAGCTTACAACTTCCTGGTTTAGTGTTGAAAAAGTAGTCTGAATTAGTAGGAGTCAGTTGGTGTTGTTCTCAGGAGATATCTGTGTGGACTTGGTATTGTGTGTTTTACCCTAATCCTCTTCCCATTTGGTTTGTCCCTTCTACTGTTCACTTGATTACCACTCGGTTGTTTTGTGAGTGTATTAGTATGACTGTAGTTTTTTTTATACATGTCTGTTTCGACCCATTCCTAACGTGGCACAGGGCAGTAGCCATGGGTGAGGTACTCGTCTCTTGCTCCCGGAACATTACATGAAAGTGGGGCTCCTGATTGGGTGTGTGGACTTGTGCTGTGAGAATGCTACGCCTTTGCAGGCTGCATGTTACCAATGTTGATGGTTGGCCAGGATCAGGTGTTGGACAGTTCAATGAGGGAGACCAGAAGATGAAAATAAACTTTTTACTGAACCGGAACTTGGTAGGGAATACATACAAGAGATAGCAGGCACACAGTCTTGTGAACATTTCCTTTACAGCTCAAAGCATTTTCCACACAATTTACTTACTACTTTTCTCTATTGCTCTCCTTTCCTCTTTACTCTCTCTACTTGTCCTCTGTCTCCATTGTTTCTTACTACTTCACCACAATAAAGGTTGACTGTATTGTCCTGTTTAGCAAGAGTCTGTTTCGAGACACGCGGTTCCATGTCTTTCTTCCCCTTAGGGTGCCAGTATGGCTGGTACTTATCTCCACCGATGCTGACGCTCAGGACACTTTACTCATCTCGTGTCAGTTCTGTTTATGCCCTTTGCAAGAGTTATAAACTTTGGGCATTCTTGTTTAGGCGTCTTTTCCCAGGACCCATCACCAGAAAAACACTCTGCCTCTCAGTCACTTCTGCTCCGGATCTCACTATCTCTTCTTTTCAGTCTCCTCTCACTTCAGAGCCACCCTAGAATGCGACACTGCTCACAATGGTCCTTACCTCTTTTATCTATGCACTACAGACACCATCTAACTCTCTGACAGGAAACTGTCACTTTCCCTTCAACTCAGCCCTTCCCTCTTCAGGCTAATTCCAAACATTAACTCTCACTATCCCTAGTGTCACACTACACCCATTACTAACATCTTTAACACACATCACAATTCGCATAATATATCACAGTTCACATTACATCACATAGCATTATACTTGTTTCTTGAAGGGAAAACGTGTACGGCATGTTCATTTCCTTACACAATTTTTCTCTGTTGGTCTGGCGTCTTTCATCAAAATATGCTTTTCATGACATCCACTCAAGTATCTTCACTTAAGATCCCCTATTTTGAGATCCACATCATCAAACTTTTCCAACCTGCGAGTGATGGTTGTGTTCTAACTCTCCGACACATGGAGACCGGAATACTCTGGACCTGATCTTCTCCCGCTTCTGTTCACTGCATGATTTTACTAACTTCACTTCCCCACTCTTTGACGAGAACCTTCTTTCCTTCTCTACTAAGATTTGTCACCCCGCTCAGGACACCCCCACTAACCACACATTTAGAAATCTACGTGTCCACCATCAATATCCAGCCACTTATGAACTATTTACAGTCATCTTTGGCTCCAATCTCTGCTTTTCGTGCCCTGACTTAGCTTTGATACAGTATAATAAGACACTGGAATTAAGGGGCACCCCAATACACGCAGGATGACCCTGCACAGGCAGCAGCAACCCTGGCATAGGTTTTTGTCAGTGGTGGTCCAGGCGTAACGAACGTCTGTAGAGAAAATCAAAGTCACTTTGCCTGAAGATTTCATTCTTTATACATTTATGCTGATACAATCATATCACTCTGCCCTCCATCTTGCCAAAGAAGCCTACTTCACCACCCTCATCACCTCACTTTCCGAAAATCAAAAATGGCTCTTTGATGCTTTTCAGTCCTTACTCAGGCTTAAAGTGCAGGCTCCGATCTACAACCTCAGCACTGGCAATCTGGACAATTATTTCAAAGAAAAAAATTGACCATATCCGATGGGAAATTATCTCCCAATCCCTCAATATCATGGATCCTGCTCTCTCCCAAAATTCATCAAGTTCACTTTCCATCTTTGAATCTGTCATAGAAGAAGGAAATACCCTGCTCTTTGTCTCTTCTCGGCCTACTACCTGCACCATTGACCCTCTTCTCTCACATCTCCTTCAGTCCCTCCCCCGTTTTGTCATGGCCCATCTAGCCTAAGATATTTAACCTCTTTTTTTCCTGTAGAACCTTCCCCTCCTCCTACAAACATAAGAATCTCTTGCATCACACTGTACCATAATTTGTAGACTGCACTCCCACTGATGCCATAACTGAAAAAAATGTTGGCTGAAGAAAATGTATGTAATACATAATAAAGAGAAAAAAAATTACATATTGTTCTATTTGAATCGATGGTTCATATTTCCTGTAGACAGAGGACGCCGGCACTGAGAACATTTTCTTCATCTTTACACTCCTGCTTGATTGCAGGTCACAAACCTTGTGAAATAGAACTGAACTGTTCTGCAATTAAAAGTCCTATGTCCAGATGTATCTGACTGCAGCGAGTTCATTCCTCTCTGGATTAAGGCCCTGAGAGATAAATGATAGATCAGTGTTATCTCTGCTCCTTATCTTATCTGATTTTCTAGCACAAAAGTATAATGTGCACCACGATGCAACAAGTTATCACCTACGCACTGGAGAGTCTCCCTCCATAAATCACAGGAACGGAGGTGTTAGCAGAGAAGTGTTCAACATGGAACTGATGTTCGATTCAATCTCGGTGGGACTGATAGAGATTACAGAACACAACGTGCAGATGTTTCCAACAGTCCCGTAGAAATTAACACTATATTAACACTCGGAACCCAGACCACTGTTCTTGTCATAAATAGGGGTCTCACAGGCTGGACCCTCACAAAACATGTGAAAATCCACGGATCAGAAAATGAGGAGACTTAATAATTGTCTACAAATATCTGAAGGGATGTCACAGTGTAGAGGGATCATCGGTATTCTCATTTTCACATGGAAACAGGAGAAGCAAAGGAATGAAACCGAAAGGGAGAAGGTACACATTAGATTTTAGAAGAAGCATTTTGACAGTGAAGGTGGAACAGGCTGCCACGAGAGGTGGTGAGTTCTCCTTCAATGGTCGTCAAACAGAGGCTGGACAGACATCTGTCTGAGATGGTTTGGTGAATCCTGCATTGAGCAGGGGGTTGGACACGTTGACCATGGAGGTCCCTTCCAACTCTAACATTCTATGATTCCATGAAGGGAAAAGTCGGCACACTGCTTGTGCTTGAGAAAAGGACAGTCGTCATGTAATACTGTAACGTAAATCTCAGCACCGAAATGACAAGCGTACAAATTCTTGCTGCTAAAGCAATTTATTGTGATCTGGCACCAAAGACAGACGTTTGTCCAAGGATTCAACCAACAAATGGTCTTTCAGCATATGACTGCCCACCAAACGGAGAGTACCTCTACAGAAGTCTTTGAGAAAGACCAATTGTTGGTCGAAACATTGGACAAATGTCTGTCATTTCTTTGGTGATAGATGACAGTAAACTACTTTTGCAGCAAGAATTTCTACTTGACCAAAGCAGGCCATACACAGTACATAGTGCCGGCACAGTAATATACAGCCGAGCTGTGTCTCATACTGCAGCCCAGCCAAAAGCCAGATACAGCCACGAGTGCATGGACACCGCTGTATCAGGTGCTACAGATGCTACTGTCATCTCTATCTCTGCATTCTTTCCTCCTTTCTTTTTTCTTCCCTCTTTACCTTCTTTTTTCCTCTCTTCTTTTTTCCACATTCCTTCCTTATCGCCTTCTTCCTTCCCTCATTCGATCCTGATCTCCTTTCCTGCTTCTTCCTTTATTTTTCCTTCATTCTTTCCTTCTTTTCCTCTGTCCTCCCCTTGTTGCTTACCCATTTTCCTTCCTATCTTGTTTCCTTTTTTCTTTTCTTTCTATGTTTAATTCACCAGCTCTCCCATTCACCTTCTTTTTTTTCTCGTATGTTCCTTTTTTCCACCTTCCTTACCTCTTCCCTTTCACCTCCATCCTTCGTCCCACTTTTCCCTCCCTTCTCTCCCTTCTTTCATGCCTTCCTTTCCTCCTTCCTCCTTTAATTTTCCTTAATTCTTTCCTTCCTTTCCTCCTTCCTCCCCTTGTTGCTTTCTCACCTTCCTTCATGCCTTCTTTCCTTTTTCTTTTCTTTCCATGTTTAATTCACCAGATCTCCCATTCACCTTCCTTTTTTCTTGTTTCTTCCTTTTCTCCACCTTCCTTACTTCTTCCCTTTCATCACCTTCCTTCCTTGCTTCCTTCCTTCCTTCCTTCCACTTTTCCCTTCCTTCCCTTCTTCCTTCCTCCGTCCTTTCTTTCTCTTCTTCTTTCCATTTTCCTCCTGTCCCTTCTTTCCTCTGTTACCTCCCTTTCTTCCGTATTTCCTATTCTTTCCTTTCTCTTCCTTGTATTTCTCTGAATTTCTGCTTTACTCTCTTTTTTCCTCATCATACCACATGCTTCAATATACGGTTATACTAATGGGTTATCTATATATATAATCGTATAAGGGTTACTTCCGTCTGTTTGTCTGTCTGACTGTCTGTCTTTCACGGAAATCCCAAGTCACTGATTGGTCGTGGCCAGCTGGCCGTGACGAATCAGTGACGGGCACAGTCCGGCCGCGAAATGGCCGCTCCCTACTCCCCTGCAGTCAGTTCCCCCTCCATACTCCCCCCCAGTCAGTGCCCGCTGCCCGCATAGCGTCATAACGCAGTGTAACGCAGTCTGTTAACGCTGCCATTAACCCTGTGTGATGAACTTTTTACTATTGATGCTGCCTATGCAGCATCAATAGTAAAAAGATATAATGTTAAAAATAATAAAAAATAAAAATAAAAAATGGTGCTATTCTCACCTTCCGTCATCCACTGATACGCGCGAGCGGCGAGGCTGCCGCCAGCTTCCGTTCCCAGAGATGCATTGCGAAATTACCCAGATTACTTAGCGGTCTCGCGAGACTGCTAAGCCATCTGGGTAATTTCGCAATGCATCACTGGGAACGGAAGCTGGTGGCAGCCTCGCACGCATCGGGACACATTCGGTGGACCCTGATGATCTTCTATTATGGGGTGAAGTTGTTGGTGATGCATTTACCCAGCAGTGGTATGGACGAACACGCAGTAACTTAGATGAACCAAGTAATCCATCATGAACCTAGCTTTGAACCTCAAGTGCGATCTTTATGCCAATCTGGGTGATTGGGCACCTTCTAAATTTAAGGTGATCTGCTTGAAAAGTTGAGTAGAAGTTGGAATTTTTATTATAAATGATGGGCTAGACATTATTTCTTTTATCATCGTACGTCATTATTCCTTCTATGCTCATACATTTCACAGCACCTTTAGAATTTGCAGGGTATATCGACTATGTTAGTTATCATCCTAAATCACTTTATCAGTGCCTAATCACTGACAACCAGGTCACCAGATAATGAAGCTCAGTTTACATGTCCATGGTTAGAGTTGAGATGTTTGAACCTGGTTTTCCCCACAGGTCACTAACACTGATTTATCAGTGATTGATCTGCTTGATACACACTACATTACTCAATTCTTAGATGAAGAAAGATAATTTTGATGGGATGAATGGCTCTTTTAGTCTTCTCGATGTATATAAAGAGGAGCTAACAGACATACATTACTCACTGCTCTTCTGCTTCCCAGTCTTCAGTGGACCTTTTCTGTCTCTCCAACCTCACCATGGCCTTCTCAGGAAAATATGAAGTTGAATCCCAAGAGAACTATGAATCATTCATGAATCTTATCGGTGAGTCTTTTCATTCCATTTTATGATGCAGAAATATGTTTGTTTTTTTTAAATATACATGTAAAAAAATTTAAGGGACGGTGTTTGAAGAAGGTCTTGGTGACAGGTCTTGGTGAGACAGGACAAAATGGTCGGGCAACCTGCTCTACAAGTTTATTGACGCCTCTTTAAATCCCTTAACAAGAGTTTACGATCACTATTTTTAGTTAAATATAGGCAATACTATATTGATTTTTACAACTTATCACTCAAAATTGACATTTTTGCTTCGCAACCCAAAGATTGGACAAATCTAACGTCTGCTTTTGTCTAACCAAGGATTCTTTCATCCTAGGCATCCCCGAAGCCCAAATTGAAAAGGGAAAGAATTTTAAATATACCACTGAAGTGGTCCAGAATGGAAACGAGTTCACCTGGTCTCAGATCTATCCAGGACACACAACCACCAATAAGTTTGTTGTTGGCCAAGAGTCCGACATGCATACCATGGGTGGCAAGCAGTTTAAGGTAATTAATTGCTCATCAGCTAAACTCAGTTATGTTTTCTCATTGTAGAGTTCTTTTCAGATGATGTTATGATGATTGCTTTTTATATGTATGTTTTCGAGAACATAGACAGAACTCTTGGCCAAGCCATAAAGTCATCAGCCCCATACTGAGTATGATATTTGGGTAAGAATAAGAAGTGTCCATCACCTCAACCCCAATAAGTTTCCATGCATGAAACATGTTGAAACAGTAGACCTTTCAATTTATGTTATTAAATCTATCAGGAATGTTAGGATATTTTATTTACATGGCCAGTATAAAAAGGTTGACCAAACGGGATGACCCCTTCTTAAAATACAGCCATCCAGGGGCTTGACCAATCTCCATGAATTCGACTTTGTTAAGAACCAAAAATCAGGAATATTGAATTGCACTTATTCTAATGAATGGACAACCATATAACGTATGATCATGTCAAGTCTACGAGATCGGAAGCCTACTTATAGACTTGGACAACAATGAACAAAGCATAGGAACAGCATTTGTTATGAGGCCCACCAATAAAAGATTCCATTTATACTCAGACATAGGGTGCAGTAAAGGCTTCCAAAGTTTCAGGTTTCAACAGGACTGGACAACCATCTGATGTGTATGAGGGCTTCCAACTCTCCCCCGACATGTGATGTGACACATTGAACTTCAACGACTGATCCTTTTGTTATTGCAGAAGTGCTATAGTATTGGCATATTCCACTGTCCCCACTGAAAACACATGCACACTTGGCCATATGAGCGTACATGGGTGTAGGAGGGTCACGGTAGATCTAGCGGTAGACCAAACAAGCATTAGACCAACAGTTGTCTCCTTTAGTGATGATTAAGGAAAAATTACTGTGTCTTTATTTTGCCTTTTCCCATCAAACATCCTGACTTGCACCCAGGTTGAGTTTGTTAGATATCCTTGTGTGCATTACCCTAATATTGTGATGTCACTCTGTGCATTACCCTATATTATGATACCACTGTGTGTGGATTATTCTAGTATTATCCTAGAATTGTGATATCACTGTGTGCATTACTTTATATTGTGATACCACTGTGTGTGGATTATCCTAGTATTATCCTAGTATTGTGATATCACTGTGTGCATTACCTTATATTGTGATATCACTGTGTGGATTATCCTACTATTATTCTAGTATTGTGATATCACTGTGTGCATTACCTTATATTGTGATATCACTGTGTGGATTATCCTAATATTATCCTAGTATTGTGATATCACTGTGTGCATTACCTTATATTGTGATATCACTGTGTGGATTATCCTAGTATTATCCTAGTATTGTGATATCACTGTGTGCATTACCTTATATTGTGATACCACTGTGTGTGGATTATCCTAGTATTGTGATATCACTGTGTGCATTACCTTATATTGTGATATCACTGTGTGGATTATCCTAATATTATCCTAGTATTGAGACATTACTGTGTGCATTACCTTAAAGGGAACCTGTGACCCCGAAAATCGCGGGTGAGGTAAGCGCACCGGCATCAGGGGCTTATCTACAGCATTCTGTAATGCTGTAGATAAGCCCCCGATGTTACCTGAAAGAGGAGAAAAAGACGTTAGATTATACTCACCCAGGGGCGGTCCCGCTGCTGGTCCGGTCGGATGGGTGTCTCTGGTCCGCTGCGGCGCCTCCCATCTTCATTCCAAGACGTCCTCTTCTGATCTTCACGCCGCGGCTCCGGCGCAGGCGTACTTTGTCTGCCCTGTTGAGGGCAGAACAAAGTACTGCAGTGCGCAGGCGCCGGAAAGGTCAGAGAGGCCCGGCGCCTGTGCACTGCAGTACTTTGCTCTGCCCTCAACACGGCAGACAAAGTAAACCTGCGCCAGAGCCGTGGCTGAAGATC
Source organism: Ranitomeya imitator (assembly GCF_032444005.1). Lineage (NCBI taxonomy): Eukaryota > Metazoa > Chordata > Amphibia > Anura > Dendrobatidae > Ranitomeya > Ranitomeya imitator. The sequence continues at coordinate 31,303,110 of NC_091285.1, read as the reverse complement.
AGAAGAGGACGTCTTGGAATGAAGATGGGAGGCGCCGCAGCGGACCGGAGACGCCCATCCGACCGGACCAGCAGCAGGACCGCCCCTGGGTGAGTATAATCTAACGTCTTTTTCTCCTCTTTCAGGTAACATCGGGGGCTTATCTACAGCATTACAGAATGCTGTAGATAAGCCCCTGATGCCGGTGGGCTTACCTCACCCGCGATTTTCGGGGTGACAGGTTCCCTTTAATATTGTCACGACACTGTGTGGATTACAATAATACTGTGTGCATTACCTTATATTGTGACATTATTGCTTACACTTTTCAAGTTTTGAACTTGCTGTTGAAGATGGTCATGTTGACAGAAGCTACAGGGGCCCCTGATTGGCTGTTACGCTCTTTCGAATAAAGAGGTTCTCCATACTTGAAACCACGGTGAATTTCACCTATATGGCACAATTAATGTCTTTTCACTACCTTAACGGTGCCATAAACCTTAGATATCTCAGGAGTTGTTTCATCTTATCTCCCAATATACGTCACGCTTATTTCCTTTGAGGGTAAATGTGTTTTAAAAGGGGAGAGGTGATTAAGCTGCTGCCAGACCCCTTCTGCGTTGGTTAATATCCCATGTTAACAAGAGGATCAGATGTTAAATTTCCACATTCTCAGCCCTTCCATAGTCCTCCACCATAGAGTCTGCGTACACCTCACATTGTCATCTGGCCTCATCAAAATCGATGGGTTTGTCTAAAGTGTATGGGGGCCTTTAGACTGCGGCACAACTTTGATTTTTTTTTTTTTTGCCCTTTAAAGACAACAGTGAAATGGGAAGGTGATAAGATCGCTGTGGATTTCCCTAATTACCATCACACTTCAGAGATGGTGGGTGGGAAGCTTGTTGAGGTAAGCTTCTTCTAAGTGAAATTATTAATATAGTGAATATGAAAAAATAGATCAATGTAATCTAATATCTAGCGCCAATACCACCATTCCGCTTTTTCTCCTTATGTGGTCTTCAAAATCGCTGAGATATCTCGTTTTACTCTTTTACGTTCTTTAGTCTGTGGCCTAACTTTATGCTTCGATTGTGCATGGATTGTATTGTATCATGATAGACAAGTAGGAATTTTCAGAAGTAAGTTCTATCCGTATCAGTGTTGACCCTCAGAACGAGTTGGTCCAAGTCTTGACTTCTAAGGGTCAAATTCTCCACGTATGTTATGGGAGGGTTAGGATGTGAGCTCTGGGGTCTCACAGATGTTGGTGGAACTTGTGGGTGGGTTCGGATGTGATCTCTGGGGTCTCGTAGAGTGTCCATGTATGTTCTATAACTTCTCCAATTAACAAAAGACTCCACTTTTTAGATGTCACACTCATTTACTCAAATATTCTTAGTGTTCCCGACTTTATTAAAATAAAACATTAAAGTCAAACATTTTTCCAGTTCTGAAATAATGAAATTATGGGACAGCAAAATTTTTGTAAATTTTTATTAATAAATTTAATTTGCATGGAGGGGGGGGGGGTTTGAATAATTTTGATTGAAACTACGGTATGTATAATGTAATTCAATTGAAAATGTGTAACTGGAAGGGGTTGTCTACTACTAGAGCAACCCCTTCTTGATCAAAATGTTTACCCCCATAAAACAATAAAACCTATACTTATCTCTCATACTGGCACCTTTCCCGTAGTGTCAGCACTCGCTCTCTCCGGGGCTCTAGTGACACGTGACGCCAGCGTCCAATCAGTGTTGTCGTCATTGTCTCCGCCTTCGGACAAATTGACCAGGAAGAGGAAGTCCGGGCTGCAGCTGGTCTCGAACTTCCTTTTCATGTTCGATTTGTCCAAAGGCGGAGACAGTGACACCAGCGCTGATTGGACGCCGGCGTCATGTGTCACAACAACAGCACGGGACACCCGGGAGAACGAGTGCTGACACCGCGGGAATGGCACCTGCACGGGAGGTGAGTATAGGCTTTATTACTTCATCGGCGCCAAGCGAGGCTATGACAAGAAGTAGTGGACAACTAACGCTACTGAGCCCAATACAAAATCTATAACAGCCCTCCAACCTCCCTATTATCCACCATTATAGACGGGGTGCCCAAGGTGTCAGATGAGTAAGTCTTTATTTCCCCATAACCTGTAGAGCCGATGTAAGACCCCTATAGGGACACCACTGTTGCCTTGTCATTATGCAGGTCCATAATCAATACTTGTTTCATAAAACATCCCAGTGAATAAACTTTGTTTGCCCGTAAACCAAAATGGAGAAAATATTTTATGTATAGGATAATTCCAATTGCGGCTGCACAGCCCACACATAGTGCAGAGGTCAGAATAGGAGCCACATATAGATTAGTCCTCCAGTGACAGTAACAGAAAGCCTTGATTTATGTGTCTGGAATAGATAAATTACACTTCCTAATAAACATATGGAACACCATATCCAATTAAATGTATTAGGACAATGCAGCAAATCATTTTAAAGACGGAGATAAAACTTTTAAAACTTAAGAGTAAAAATCTGTTTCATTTTCTTGGAGAGTAATACCCTTCTATGACCAGCAAGTGGCACTGTTGTCACTCTTGCCTAAATACTTGGATATCGTCACTTTCTCTACTATTCTTCTGTATGTTTAGGGAAGGTAGAATATATATATATATATTTTTAGAAAAGGTAAAGATCTGATTGTTTTCACTTTGACTCTACTATAATACTCTTTTTCTTGTCCCTCTAATCTACTCTTTTACAGACCTCAGTGAGCGGAGGAATCACCTTCAAGAGGATCAGTAAGAAAGTGGCATAAACTACAGATTTCCTCTTTTTCCTCCTATAGATTTCAAATAATAAAGTTGGTTTGCATAATACATTGTCTGTTTCCTTTTATTCCTGCACAACTAAAAAGAAAAAAACAGGAACATAAATGAATTGGAGCATTTTGTTAATATAAAGTATTTGCCGCGAACCTGTAGAACTCAGCTTGTCTCTACCACAAAGGGGCCATATACATAGTGCAGATGTAGAAGTACACATATGGGACCCAAAACTGTTCTAACATATTTTGGCCCTGATTTCATAACTAGCGCATGGTAAGTGGGTACCTGTAACAGATTTTGCATAAGCGCCAGGAGCTTTAAGACTTTTTTCATTTTTTCATTTGGGATAAGAAGTGAAAACTTGCTGATCAGGAGGGGTCCAATTGCAGGGACCCCCACTGAACCGAAGAACAGTGCTTTGCTGCGCCCCATCTGAATGAGGTGATAGCAAGATAGGCACACAATTGTTCTTTCCATTTTCTATGGGACAATGAATGGAGCAGCAGGGCACGTGTCCGGCCATTGCTGCATTCAGATGAAGCTCTGATGGATCAGTGGGGGTCCTAGCAGTCGGCCACCACGACTAGCAAGTTATCACCCATACCATAGATAGATGATAACTTCTAAAGGTGGGAATAATCCTTTAAGTCACACCTTTGAAGGCAGTAATGTTATATTGAGAAGGTAGAGCAAAACGTTTGGTAATATTCTACAATAGGGGTCTATAACCTGTGGCTCTTCAGCTATTGGAAACTTCAATGAGAATAATTTGTTTTATTAGTATTATTATTATTATTTATTGTTATAGCACCATTTGTGCCATGGCGCTTTACATGTGAGGAGGGGTATACATAATAAAAACAAGTACAATAATCTTAAACAAGCCATGACTGGTACAGGAGGAGAGAGGACCCTGCCCGCGAGGGCTCACAATCTACAAGGGATGGGTGAGAATACAGTAGGTGAGGTTAGAGCTGGTCGTGCAGTGGTTTGGTGGTTACTGCAGGTTGTAGGCTTGTTGGAAGAGGTAGGTCTTCAGGTTCCTTTTGAAGGTTTCCACAGTAGGCGAGAGTCAGATATGTTGTGGTAGAGGGTTCCAGAGTAGGGGTGATGTGCGGGAGAAGTCTTGTATGTGATTGTGGGAAGAGGAGATAAGAGGGGAGTAGAGAAGGAGATCTTGTGAGGATCGGAGGTTGCGTGCAGGTAAGTACCGGGAGACGAGGTCACAGATGTGTGGAGGAGACAGGTTGTGAATGGCTTTGTATGCCATGATTAAGGTTTGGAACTGGAGTATCTGGCTAATAGGTAGCCAGTGAATGGATTAACAGAGAGGAGAGGCCGGGGAGTAGCGGGGGGACAGGTGGATTAGTCGGGCAGCAGAATTTAGGATAGATTGGAGGGGCGCAAGAGTGTTGGAGGGGAGGCCACAAAGTACGAGGTTGCAGTAGTCAAGGCGGGAGATGATGAGGTCATGGACTAGAGTTTTTGCAGATTCTTGGTTGAGGAATGTACGGATCCCGGAAATATTTTTGAGTTGAAGTCGGCAGGAAGAGAAAGGGCTTGGATAAGTTGTTTGAAGGAGAGATCAGAGTCAAGGATTACCCCGAGACAGCGAGCTTGTGGGACTGGGGAGAGTGAGCAGCCATTTACTTTAATGGATAGGTCTGTTGGGAGAGTTGAGTGAGATGGGGGAAAGAAGGAAGGTGGTGTGTGAGTAGGAGACACTGAATGTCCGGTCTGTTAGGTATGATGTGCTCCAAGACAGGGCCAAGTCAGTGATGCCAAGAGATGAGAGGGTCTGTAGTAATAGGGAATGGTCCAATGTGCCAAAGGAAGAGGACCAGGAGGAGAAGGACAGAGTAGTGTCGCTTGGCTTTGGTAGTTAATAGGTCATTGGTAACTTTTGTTAGGGCAATTTCAGTGGAGTGACGAGGTCCAAAGCCAGATTGTAAGTAGTCGAAGAGGGAGCAGGAAGAGAGGTGGGAGGAAAGTTCGAAATCGACATGTTGTTCCAGTAGTTTTGAGGCATAGGGGAAAAGTGATATGGGGCGATACAGAGGATGGGTCAAGTGTGCTTTTTAAGGATGGGTGTGATTGAGGCATGTTTGAAGCATGAGGGGAAAACATCAGTTGTTAGTGATAGGCTGAAGAGATGGGTTTTACCCCCATGTATGTACAAAAATAGAATTCAGTATGCATTGTATGCAAATTACCCAGGAAGAGTCATGTGTTGTGGATTCTGTTTTTGGGCTCCCTCTGGTGGTTACAGATGGTACTGGGTGACTTGTGTTTTCTGCGGTCTCTGGTGTCCACCTGTTCTATCAGGATATGGGAGTTTCCTATTTAACCTGGCTTTCTTGTCATTTCCTCGCCGGCTAGCAATGTAATCAGTGTGTCTTGTTACCTCTGCTTCCCGCTTCTGTAATCTTCAGGACAAGCTAAGTTTTTGATTTTCCTGTTCCACGTTTTGCTTAATTTTTGTCTTAGTCCAGCTTGCAGATATGTGATTCCTTTTTGCTGGTTGCTCTAGTGGGCTGATATTACTCCTCATGTTCCATGAGTTGGCACATGAGTTCAAGTAATTTCAGGATGGTTTTTGTAGGGTTTTTCGCTGACCGCGCAGTTCACTTTTGTATCCTCTGCTATCTAGATTTAGCGGGCCTCATTTTGCTGAATCTGTTTTCATAACTACGTATGTGCTTTCCTCTCATTTCACCGTCATTACATGTGGGGGGCTGCTATTTCTGTGGGGTGTTTCTCTGGAGGCAAGAGAGGTCTGTGTTTCTTCTAATAGGGGAAGTTAGTCCTTCGGCTGGAGCGAGACGTCTAGGATCATCGTAGGCACGTTCCCCGGTTACAGCTAGTTGTGTGTTAAGGTTCAGGATCGCGGTCAGCTCAGTTTCCATCACCCTAGAGCTTGTTTTGTTTTTTGTGCTTATCCTTCTGTGATCCCCTGCCATTGGGATCATGACAGTATAGCCGGCCCAAAAGTGGTAATCGTATTGGCTGAAGTAGGAGGAAAAGTAGTCTGAGGAAGTTTTTTTTTTTTTTTTTCCTCCCCTCAGAGTTTGCTGCCTAGCCTTAATTGCAGCCTGGCTGCGTCTTACCTCCTCTTAATCCTTGAATGGCTCTGACCTCAGCTGTTTATCATGGACGTCCAGAGTTTGGCTTCCAGCCTGAATAATCTTGCTGCTAAGGTTCAAAATATACAAGATTTTGTTGTACATGCTCCTGTGTCTGAACCTAGAATTCCTATCCCAGAGTTTTTTTCTGGAGATAGATCTAGTTTTCTGAATTTTAGGAACAATTGCAAGTTGTTTCTTTCTTTGAAATCTCGCTCCTCTGGAGACCCTGCTCAGCAAGTCAAAATTGTTATATCTTTCCTGCGGGGTGACCCTCAGAATTGGGCATTTGCATTGGCACCAGGGGATCCTGCGTTGCTCAATGTGGATGCGTTTTTTCTGGCATTGGGTTTGCTCTATGAGGAACCTAACCTAGAGATTCAGGCTGAAAAAGCTTTATTGGCTCTCTCTCAGGGGCAAGATGAAACAGAAATATATTGTCAGAAATTTCGGAAATGGTCGGTGCTTACTCAGTGGAATGAGTGCGCCCTGGCTGCAAGATTCAGAGATGGCCTTTCTGAGGCCATTAAAGATGTTATGGTGGGGTTCCCTGCGCCTACAGGTCTGAATGAGTCTATGACTATGGCTATTCAGATTGATCGGCATTTACGGGAGCGCAAACCTGTGCACCATTTGGCGGTGTCTTCTGAACAGGCACCTGAGACAATGCAATGTGATAGAATTCAGTCCAGAAGTGAACGGCAAAACTATAGGCGGAAAAATGGGTTGTGTTTTTATTGTGGTGATTCAGCTCATGTTATATCAGCATGCTCTAAACGCACAAAAAAGGTTGATAAGTCTGTTGCCATTAGTACTTTACAGTCTAAGTTCATTCTGTCTGTGACTCTGATTTGTTCATTATCAGCCATTTCCGTCGATGCCTATGTGGATTCAGGCGCTGCCCTGAGTCTTATGGATTGGTCATTTGCCAACCGCTGTGGGTTTAGTCTGGAGCCTCTGGAAGTCTCTATTCCTTTGAAATGAATTGACTCTACACCTTTGGCTATGAACAAACCTCAGTACTGGACACAAGTGACCATGCGTATGACTCCCGTTCATCAGGAGGTGATTCGCTTCCTGGTACTGTATAATTTACATGATGTCTTAGTGCTTGGTCTGCCATGGTTACAAACTCATAACCCAGTCTTGGACTGGAAAACGATGTCTGTGTTAAGCTGGGGATGTCAGGGGGTTCATGATGATGCACCTCCGATTTCTTTCCCTTCATCTACTCCTTCTGAGGTTCCGGTATTTTTGTCTGATTATCGGGAGGTTTTTGAGGAGCCTAAGCTCAGTTCGCTTCCTCCTCACAGAGATTGCGATTGTGCTATAGATTTGATTCCTGGCAGTAAATTCCCTAAAGGTCGTTTGTTCAATCTGTCAGTGCCAGAGCATACTGCTATGCGGGATTATGTTAAGGAGTCCTTGGAAAAGGGACATATCCGTCCATCTTCGTCCCCTTTGGGAGCAGGTTTTTTTTTCGTGGCCAAAAAGCCAAAAAAGATGGTTCCTTGAGGCCTTGTATAGATTACCGTCTTTTGAATAAGATTACAGTCAAATATCAGTATCCTTTGCCATTGTTGACTGATTTGTTCGCTCGCATTAAGGGGGCTAAATGGTTCACTAATATTGATCTTCGGGGTGCGTATAATCTTGTGCGGATAAAGCAGGGTGATGAGTGGAAAACCGCATTTAATACGCCTGAGGGCCATTTTGAGTATTTGGTGATGCCTTTTGGACTTTCTAATGCTCCTTCTGTCTTCCAGTCCTTTATGCACGATATTTTCCGTGAATATCTGGATAAATTTATGATTGTGTATTTGGATGATGTTTTGTTTTTTTCTGATGACTGGGAGTCCCATGTTCAGCAGGTCAGGAAGGTGTTTCAGGTCCTGCGGGCCAATTCTTTGTTTGTAAAAGGTTCAAAGTGTCTCTTTGGAGTCCAGAAGATTTCTTTTTTGGGGTATATTTTTTCCCCTTCTACTATTGAGATGGATCCCGTCAAGGTTCAGGCTATTTGTGACTGGACGCAGCCTACATCTCTTAAGAGTCTACAGAAGTTCTTGGGCTTTGCTAATTTTTACCGTCGTTTCATAACTAATTTTTCTAGTGTTGTTAAGCCTTTGACGGATTTGACTAAGAAGGGTGCTGATGTTGCTGATTGGTCTCCTGCGGCTGTGGAGGCCTTTCAGGAACTTAAGCGCCGGTTTTCTTCTGCTCCTGTGTTGCGTCAGCCAGATGTTTCGCTTCCTTTTCAGGTTGAGGTTGATGCTTCCGAGATTGGAGCGGGGGCGGTTTTGTCGCAGAGAAGCTCTGATTGCTCAGTGATGAAGCCATGTGCGTTCTTTTCTAGAAAGTTTTCGCCCACTGAGCGGAATTATGATGTTGGTAATCGGGAGCTTTTGGCCATGAAGTGGGCATTTGAGGAGTGGCGTCATTGGCTTGAGGGTGCTAGACATCCTGTGGTGGTCTTGACTGATCACAAAAATCTGATTTACCTTGAGTCTGCCAAGCGTCTGAATCCTAGACAGGCTCGTTGGTCACTGTTTTTCTCCCGTTTCGATTTTGTGGTTTCATACCTGCCAGGTTCAAAGAATGTGAAGGCGGATGCTCTTTCTAGGAGTTTTGTGCCTGACTCCCCTGGAAATTCTGAGCCCACTGGTATCCTTAGGGATGGGGTGATTTTATCGGCTGTCTCCCCAGACTTGCGACGTGCTTTGCAGGAGTTTCAGGCGGATAAACCTGATCATTGTCCGCCTGAAAGACTGTTTGTTCCGGATAATTGGACCAGTAGAGTCATCTCCGAGGTCCATTCTTCTGCGTTGGCAGGTCATCCTGGAATATTTGGTACTAGAGACTTGGTGGCCAGGTCTTTTTGGTGGCCTTCCTTGTCGAGGGATGTGCGTTCTTTTGTGCAGTCTTGTGAAGTTTGCGCTCGGGCTAAGCCTTGCTGTTCTCGCGCCAGTGGATTGTTGTCACCTTTGCCTATCCCGAAGAGGCCTTGGACGCACATTTCCATGGACTTTATTTCGGATCTCCCTGTCTCTCAAAAAATGTCCGTCATCTGGGTTGTGTGTGACCGCTTTTCTAAGATGGTTCATCTGGTACCCTTGCCTAAGTTACCTTCCTCCTCTGAGTTGGTCCCTCTGTTTTTTCAGAACGTGGTTCGTTTGCATGGGATTCCGGAGAACATCGTTTCTGACAGGGGATCCCAGTTTGTGTCTAGATTTTGGCGGACGTTCTGTGCTAAGATGGGCATTGATTTGTCCTTTTCGTCTGCATTCCATCCTCAGACGAACGGCCAGACGGAACGAACTAATCAGACCTTGGAGACTTATTTGAGGTGTTTTGTTTCTGCTGATCAAGATGACTGGGTTACCTTTTTGCCGCTTGCCGAATTTGCGCTTAATAATCGGGCTAGTTCTGCTACCTTGGTTTCTCAATCCTTTTGTAATTCGGGGTTTCATCCTCGTTTTTCCTCTGGTCAGGTGGAGCCTTCTGATTGTCCTGGAGTGGACATGGTGGTGGATAGGTTGCATCAGATTTGGAGTCATGTGGTGGACAATTTGAAGTTGTCCCAGGAGAGGGCTCAGCAGTTTGCTAATCGCCGTCGCCGCGTGGGTCCTCGACTTCGTGTTGGGGACTTGGTGTGGTTGTCTTCTCGTTTTGTTCCTATGAAGGTCTCTTCTCCTAAGTTCAAGCCTCGGTTCATCGGTCCCTATAGGATCTTGGAAATTCTTAACCCTGTGTCGTTTCGTTTGGATCTCCCGGCATCGTTTGCTATTCATAATGTGTTTCATCGGTCGTTGTTGCGGAAGTATGAGGTACCTGTTGTTCCTTCGCTTGAACCGCCTGCTCCGGTGCTGGTGGAGGGAGAATTGGAGTATGTTGTGGAGAAGATCTTGGATTCTCGTGTTTCCAGACGGAAACTCCAATATTTGGTCAAGTGGAAGGGTTATGGTCAGGAGGATAATTCTTGGGTGGTTGCCTCTGATGTTCATGCTGCTGATTTGGTCCGTGCATTTCATAGGGCTCATCCTGGTCGCCCTGGTGGTTCTCGTGAGGGTTCGGTGACCCCTCCTCAAGGGGGGGGTACTGTTGTGGATTCTGTTTTTGGGCTCCCTCTGGTGGTTACAGATGGTACTGGGTGACTTGTGTTTTCTGCGGTCTCTGGTGTCCACCTGTTCTATCAGGATATGGGAGTTTCTTATTTAACCTGGCTTTCTTGTCATTTCCTCGCCGGCTAGCAATGTAATCAGTGTGTCTTGTTACCTCTGCTTCCCGCTTCTGTAATCTTCAGGACAAGCTAAGTTTTTGATTTTCCTGTTCCACGTTTTGCTTAATTTTTGTCTTAGTCCAGCTTGCAGATATGTGATTCCTTTTTGCTGGTTGCTCTAGTGGGCTGATATTACTCCTCATGTTCCATGAGTTGGCACATGAGTTCAAGTAATTTCAGGATGGTTTTTGTAGGGTTTTTCGCTGACCGCGCAGTTCACTTTTGTATCCTCTGCTATCTAGATTTAGCGGGCCTCATTTTGCTGAATCTGTTTTCATAACTACGTATGTGCTTTCCTCTCATTTCACCGTCATTACATGTGGCGGGCTGCTATTTCTGTGGGGTGTTTCTCTGGAGGCAAGAGAGGTCTGTGTTTCTTCTAATAGGGGAAGTTAGTCCTTCGGCTGGAGCGAGACGTCTAGGATCATCGTAGGCACGTTCCCCGGCTACAGCTAGTTGTGTGTTAAGGTTCAGGATCGCGGTCAGCTCAGTTTCCATCACCCTAGAGCTTGTTTTGTTTTTTGTGCTTGTCCTTTTGTGATCCCCTGCCATTGGGATCATGACAGTCATGTGGGCGATATTGGACTCCTGACCTAATTGATGAGAAGTTCATATAGCACAAGCGTAGTGAAGTGTGGTTCACAATCACGTTATTCTTGGACATCATCCAATAGTCATCTTTAACCTTAACAAGACTTTACTACATATCAAATAAATAGAGATAGATAATAGATAGATAGGTCAATAATAGATAGGTCGATAATAGATAGATAGATAATAGATAGATAATAGATAGATAAGAGATAATAGATAGATGATAGATAGATAGATAGATAATAGATAGATAAATAGATAAGATATAGATATACAAATGATAGATAGATAGATAGATAGATAGATAGATAGATAATAATAATAATAATAATAATAATAATTTTATTTATATAGCGCCAACATATTCCGCAGCGCTTTACAAATTATAGAGGGGACTTGTACAGACAATAGACATTACAGCATAACAGAAATACAGTTCAAAACAGATACCAGGAGGAGTGAGGGCCCTGCTCGCAAGCTTACAAACTATGGGGAAAAGGGGAGACACGAGAGGTGGATGGTAACAATTGCTTTAGTTATTCGGACCAGCTATAGTGTAAGGCTCAGGTGTTCATGTAAAGCTGCATGAACCAGTTACCTGCCTAAGTATGTAGCAGTACAGACACAGAGGGCTAATACTGCATAAAGTGTATGAGAACATGATGCGAGGAACCTTTTTTTTTTTTTTTTTTTTTTTATTATAAATAGGCCACACAGGGATCGTTAGGTTAATGCATTGAGGCGGTAGGCCAGTCTGAACAAATGAGTTAATGAGATAACAAATAGATAGATGGACAAATAGATAGATAGACAGACAGATAGATAATAAATTTATAATAGATAGATAGATAATATATAGATAGATAGATAGATAGACAGATAGATAATAGATAATAGATAAATAGATAATAGATAGATAGATAGATAATAGATAGATAATAGATAGATAGATAATAGATAGATAATAGATATATAATAGATAGATAATAGATAGATAGATAATAGATAGATAGAAAATACGGTAGGTAGATAGATAATAGATAGATAGATAGATATTTTATTCTTTCTCTACCTCCTCCTTCTTGTCTCGTCATGGTGACCATAGTTGGGACAGTCCTAACTCTAATATTAAAAACCTTACCGTTTCTCAAGTGACATGCATGACGAGGCGGGCTGGCTTTCACAATTTTTGATTAAAAAACATGTTACTTAAGGCCTCTTTCACATTTCCGTCGGTACGGGCCCGTCGCAATGCGTCGTGCCGACGTACCGACGGACGTTGTGAATTCTTTGCAAGACGTGGGCAGCAGAAGCAGTTTTTCAACGCATCCGCTGCCCATTCTGAAGTCCGGGGAGGAGGGGGCGGAGTTTCGGCGGCGCGGTCGAAAATGGCAGACGCGACGCACAAAAAAAGTTACATTGAACTTTTTTTGTGACGACGGTCCGCCAAAACACGAGGGATCCATCGCACGACGGACGCGACGTGTGGCAATCCGTCGCGATCCGTCGCTAATACAAGTTTATGGGCAAAAAACGCATCCTGCGAGCACATTTGCAGGATCCGTTTTTCGCCCTAAACGATGGATTGGGGCGGATTGCAAACAACAGAAGTGTGATAGAGGTCTAAGGACCGTGTATTATTTTCATGCAATATGCTATTAATTTATTTACTGCACAGTATTTAATCATGATGTTTCTGTCTTTGGTTATTTCTGTTTAGCGTCTAGTGCGAACGTGCGCTTATACGCTGCATGCACAATAGTTTATGTCCCATTTCATACCTTTGGGTTTATTTCTGTTTCTTCTTGTGTCTGAGGTTAATGACCGGTAATAAAAGATCAGAGGTGAGTCTGCCTTTACATTACAGCTGATCTGCAGATTGAAGAACAAGATAAGAGAATAAAACCTGTATCCTAGATAAGAACATGTATTACGACATGTGATATAAATGTGGTCATTTCAGAAATCACATCACATGAATTGAGGCTCAGGCAAAAGGTATATTTACTTTTTAGTTTTAGATTTGAATTAAGAAATGTCTACAACTGATATGCTCTGCATCGTATCTTCATCCTTTTCTTTCCAGTAATGGGAGAGAGCATGGTGGACAATGGAGGACAATGGTGGACCACCTTGTACATACCTGTAGGACCACATATTGGTTTGATTAAGACAGTGCAGTACTTGGTTTTCTCTGTGGTGGCGCTGTCACCGTTGGAGCAATGAACACTTACTGTTAGGTTCTTCTATTGATTACACTTCATCCGTAGTTGGAACACCCCGTAATTGCCTAATTTTGAGACACTTCCTTCTAAACCAAAATTCTTTGACTTCAGTCTTTAACTTTTGATACCTTCATACCTGTGACCCACACTACCAGAAACAATAGGCACAAAGAACAGGCAAAAATTTATTGTGAACCCTGTAAAAGCGTTCTTCAATTCGATAAGCTGATGATTTTGACAAATAGATGATCAAAAAGTTTGGAACCCTCAGTGATCAGCTCTTGTTGGTGGGGAACACTATCATCAGAGTCCTTCAAAAACATCAGACTAACGTCAGTGGAACCCTAGATGTCAAGGTAGATAAAAATTTGGCATATTCCATCCTTTTGTTATGAGTGGGATAAGCCGCTGATGGTGGTTTCTAAGAGCGTCTCTCTCGTAGAGAGTATAGGAGTACCTGGCAAAGTATGGAGGAGTAAAGAGAGATAGCTGCCGACCGAACGATTGGCCAAACCATCATTCGGTTGAAAGCTAACTATTGCTTATTGAGTCATTAAGGGTAAGATTTCCCTATGGCGCCTCCACAGGTAGAGTTAAGTAATACACAAGATCATTCAAATTAATAGACTGTCTATACATATATGCTAGCCACCTTAGGGAGAGACCCAAGTTGGGCTAAATGTAGCGGGACGAAAGAGACCGAAAAGCCCTCTACTTAAAGGAAATACATAGTGGATGCTTTCCTGAAACGGAAAGTACTTGCAAGCAGCATAATACAAAGAATAGCAGGTTTACCCAGAATCCTTTGCAGTAGGCGGAGCTATGCAAATCATCTCTTTCCACCCCTGTCTAATCCACAGCGCTTGGAACCGCCAAGCGTGCAATGCTGCGGATTAGTTTCTAAATTTACACAGCCAACCAATTCCTACCTGTGGACACGTGTTTCGGGCTTTAGGCCCTCATCAGCACAGGGCTGGAATTGGTTGGCTGTATGGAGTGGGGCTCGGTGAGCAAGCGATACATATATGCTAGCCACCTTAGGGAGAGACCCAAGTTGGGCTAAATGTAGCGGGACGAAAGAGACCAAAAAGCCCTCTACTTAAAGGAAATACATAGTGGATGCTTTCCTGAAACGGAAAGTACTCCACTAGATTGTCTATGTAACTGGGGAAAGGATGGGTCCTCCAGAGCAAGAAACACTCTTTATAATTTCTCTCCACTCAGCCAAGATCCCGAATCTGGGTCCTCAGAATAATGTAATAAAGTAAATGGCTTTTCTAAAATGAAAAATTAATTTGTTTATCTGCACGTGCAGAAAATGTATGAAAGCTAAAAATGATTTCTGTCTAGTTTGGAAAGATTATAGCCATAGTAATCAACTATACAGAAGACAGTAAAATTCCACTACCTCCTTCGCTGATTGTTTTACAACCCTTCGAACCTCACTCTTACCTAGAGGTCAATAACACTCGTTTATCAGATTACACAAGTGGGTGATGTCAGAAGATCCTTGTGAAGGCAGGACCATAGAGTGTTAGGTATATAAGGAGGAATCTCAAGCCCTTCAGGACTCACTGTTGGGTCCATTCTAAGGTCTGTACCTGGAGCAGTCACATCACTATGTCTTTCTCTGGAAAATATGAGGTGGAATCCCAGGAGAACTATGATGCCTTCATGAAACTCATTGGTGAGTTATCACAGCCACATTTATTACTTTTAGACATTTTATGGTGCATTAGTACCTCTCCTGAAAAACGTTCCATAGTGGCCTTATTCCAAAGCATATGTGTAATGTAAGTGTTATGTGAAACATCTTTTAGATGGCCACCCGAAATTTCATCAAACAGACACAGATAGGCTTCTGTGAAAACCAATATATGAGATCCTTGTTCTTAAATAGTTTGGTAAATTTTGGTCAAAGCTACTGTCATAGTTTATGCCCAGTTCAACAGAAAGATTGATGATGGAACCATCTATGGTGGCCAAATTATCAATCAATGAAACGGAGATCTTCTAACATGTCGAATGATTTCCTTTCAAACGTGTCCTACATTTTTTTTCTTCATTTTTTTAAAGAAATACAATAAACCCCACACCGTTTAACAGGGGTTACTTATGAGTATTAGGAATTTAGAATTGATGTCATTAACCCATTGATTAAAAAATAAATTTTCTTCTTCGACCTGGAAGGCATAACATTTTCTGCTTTACCTCTAGAAACATTAATCCATCTTATTGATATTTTATTGCATGAAAGTGGTTCACTTAATGAGGTATCGCACCTTTGGGGACAATTTTTTTTCACATACATGCATTTATTTTTGGCTAAAAACTATTTTTGCAATTGGGCTTCTTTAGAAATGTTGTACCTTTTGCCTTTAAAGCCTTTGTGTTGCATTGTGTTGTATCCAACTAGATCCCACCTGTCCAGGAAGTCTTCCTTGGTGAGAGATGGCCATTGTAGGTCATTTCCGATCTAGCTCATAGATGAAGATCTGACTCAACTAACCCACAAAGTCAAATCAAAGGCTTATATGTGCCAGCAATTTGGGGGGAAAATAAACTTTGATATACACTATTTACAATCAGGATATCAAATGCTATACATATATTTTAATTATTTTTGTAACAGGAATTCCTGATGATCAAATTGAAAAAGGAAGAGATTACAAATATACTGCAGAAATTGTCCAAAATGGAAACGACTATATTTGGTCACAGATCTATCCAGGATTTACACTCACCAATAAATTCACCGTTGGCCAAGAGTCAGACCTAGAGACAATGGGTGGCAAGAAGTTTAAGGTAAGTCAACAATGGTTGGGTTTGAAATAGTTCTTGATTGAGTTCATGAAGGACCGATAGAGAATTTTTTTTCAACCTCATAAACCTAGTCATGGGTTGTGCATTGAAAGAAAAAGCATAAAACAGCAAGAATAATCAAATGTATATGGTTGGATGGTCTCTAGCTTCTCAAAAATGCCCAAATGTCAAAGTTAACAATCAAAATGGTCTCTAGCTTCTCAAAAATGCCCAAATATCAAAATGTTGAGCTGGCCAGGAATAATTTACCTTTTCATGCATTTGAGTTTGGAGTATGGGTCATCCCAACTGAGAAGGAATCACTTCCAGGATTGTCTATATAGTACAACAAAATTTGTACAACAAAAAGTTGAGGATCACTTTTCAACTTTTCGATTTAATACAAGTATCATTTTTTTTATGTTCACAGTATATTCATGTTATATAAAGTATGGGCACTTTAAAGGTGTTGTCCCAACTAGACAACCTTCTTTAAGAGTCGGGGTTGTTGAAATCCTCAGAAAGTGAAGCGTTCTTTGTACACATTCTCGGCTTTGATTCGGGTTTCACAACCCACTCTATGAGATTTTAATACTTTTTTGGGACATGGAAAAAAGGTTGTCTAGATGGGCTTATCTATAGAGCTTGCACAGGTAGTAAACTCATCCACCGTATTGCACCCCATGGGGTCAAAAGGCCCATCTGCCACATAAAAAGACACCATTATTACATATAGCACATGGTAGGAGGAGGCCTTTCTATAAATTTTTCACTAGGATCTAAGAACGTCACGGTGTATCTATAGTTAGTATATCTATTGGTCTATTTGTAATGTTCTCTATCAAGTCTGTGAATTTAAATAGAACATTTTTCAATTCAGGCAACTGTTCGACAGGAAGGTGGTAAATTGGTTGTGGACTTCCCCAAGTACAGTCACTCATCGGAGATTGTTGGAGGGAAATTAGTGGAGGTAAGGCTACAGTAGATTACATTCGATATTGTATTTCTTATCTATCCTCAGACATGATGATATCTTATCATTTTTTCCCCGATATGTAATGACTACCAGATGGCTGTTATCACAGACAATAAATTATATCTGGTTGGGTGCGCCATAAATGAGATAATGTCATGACAATATTAATGGGAGCTTCATACCTTAAGCCAACAATACGCATGAGATGGCTGTTGACTAAATGGTGTTTCAGCTGATGGCAGCCATCTCAGCAATCTCTCCCATACACAGGAGCACTCACTGGGCCTAGCATTCCTGTGTTCTCCATGAGACATCCATCTCGGCCATCTCTCCCTTATATAGGAGCACTCACTTGGCCTAGCGTTCCTGTGTTCTCCATGAGACATCCATCTCGGCCATCTCTCCCTTATACATGAGCACTCACTTGGCCTAGCATTCCTGTGTCCTCCATGAGACATCCATCTCGGCCATCTCTCCCATATACAGGAGCCCTCACTGGGCCTAGCATTCCTGTGTTCTCCATGAGACATCCATCTCGGCCATCTCTCCCTTATACATGAGCACTCACTTGGCCTAGCATTCCTGTGTCCTCCATGAGACATCCATCTCGGCCATCTCTCCCATACACAGGAGCATCACTGGGCCTAGCATTCCTGTGTTCTCCATGAGACATCCATCTCGGCCATCTCTCCCTTATACATGAGCACTCACTTGGCCTAGCATTCCTGTGTCCTCCATGAGACATCCATCTCGGCCATCTCTCCCATACACAGGAGCACTCACTGGGCCTAGCGTTCCTGTGTTCTCCATGAGACATCCATCTTGACCATCTCTCCCATATACAGGAGCCTTCACTGGGCCTAGCATTCCTGTGTCCTCCATGAGACATCCATCTTGGCCATCTCTCCCATACACAGGAGCACTCACTGGGCCTAGCGTTCCTGTGTTCTCCATGAGACATCCATCTTGACCATCTCTCCCATATAAAGGAGCCTTCACTGGGCCTAGCATTCCTGTGTCCTCCATGAGACATCCATCTCAGCCATCTCTCCCATACACAGGAGCATCACTGGGCCTAGCATTCCTGTGTTCTCCATGAGACATCCATCTCGGCCATCTCTCCCTTATACATGAGCACTCACTGGGCCTAGCATTCCTGTGTTCTCTATGAGACATCCATCTCGGCCATCTCTCCCATACACAGGAGCACTCACTGGGCCTAGCGTTCCTGTGTTCTCCATGAGACATCCATCTTGACCATCTCTCCCATATACAGGAGCACTCACTAGGCCTAGCGTTCCTTTGTTCTCCATGAGACATCTCTGGTGACAGCTTATCTACGGGGGAGAACAAAAAGATTGGCAGTCTAAAGTGGTATTCCCAGCTCCAAGATCCTATCCCAATATGCAGTAGTTGTAATAATATTAATAAATCCCTCCAAAAAGAAATGTAGCATAGTTCCTCTGATTTGCTATGTCACTTACCCCGTGTGTAGGGCATTGCAGTAGCTTAGGTATCCATGGTTATGACCACATATATGTTGACAGATGGTTAGTTAGTTAGCTGTTAGTGGTTGTAACCATGGATACCTAATCTTCTACGATGCCCTGCACATGAGGTAAGGGACATAGCGAATCAGAAGAACTATACTACATTTGCTAATATTAATATTACTAGTACCCCTATTACATATCGGGATGGGATCTTGGAGAAGGGAATACCCCTTTAAGTTACACCCCTTTTAGGAGATTTTCAACTAGAATTCTTCTCCATTCACTTATAGCAAGCAGAGATCTTGAAACCTGTATATAGTATTATTAAAATGTAAAATATTAGAGCCTTTAACTTAATTTTTTTATTTTTTTTTCTCTTGTAGACATCAGTTGCTGGAGGACTTACATTTAAGAGAATTAGCAAGAAGGTGGCATAAAGCGGTGGAGCCCAACATGTCTGCGGAGTCATTTTTTAAAACCAAATAAACCATTTTATTAAAGAATGACTTCTGTATTTATTTCACTGCCTATTTCCATGTATAGGCCTCACTCATTCCAGGGCCGTGGTATTGCTCTGTTAAGCTTTGTTTCCCATAGCAACCAATCACAGCACAGCTTTCATCTTTCCAGGGTTGTTTAAAAAATGAAAGCTGTGCTGTGATTGGTTGCTTTAGACAACAAACATTGCTTTTCTTTTAGATAGTTTAGATAGATGGTGGCCATTGTTCCTAGGGGTCGATTACTAGTTTATAACATTAAGTATGAAGGTGTCATATGGCAACACTTAGATTGCAAATTCAGTTATAATTGGGTTTGTCTAAATATATAAGTATATAATGTGTTTGGCTAGCTTAAAGGGGTTGTCCATGACTTTTCAAAATGGCCAGAAAGCAATGCTGTATTAAAATTAAAAAGCAAATTATACTAACCCAGTAAAATGCCTAATGATCAGGTGCAGTCAGTCCAGTGATCCCAACTATTCTGCGTGACGACGCTCTAATTACCTTCATGTAACCAAAGCAGCCAATCATTGGCCCTGACAGTGATGGCAGCATAATTAGGACATGACCACTGAATCCAATGAGTAGTCACATGACTGTGGTCAGAATGTCGTCCTTGCAGGATAGTGACGGTGCTGGAGTGGCAGTTGAGTATAGGTTATGCAGCTGCATCCCCCTGTTTTTAGACACTTTTCAAAAATCTTAGACAACCCCTTTAAGAATATTTTATTCCCAATTGGGTGCCCCAAGAAGTTAAACCCATCAACAATAAGGGTAATATACCACTTTAACCAGATGATATATCACTGAAATGGCGATCAAACATGAATAAAGGATGATCCCAAAAAGTGGTATTTTAAGATAAAATGTCACTTTATTGAAAAACAATTAAAACAAAAACATTAACAATAGAAAGGTGCTAAATCCAGTTAAAGAGGGACTTCATTGCCATAGGGTATTCCAATACACTGGCCAAAATGAAAATGTATATCAGTCACGTAGAATTTCCCCGGTGTCCCTCTGCCCCGACGTGCGTTTCGCAATGCTTCGTCGTTGCATGTTAAAAAAAAAATGAATTTATTCATAAAAATTCCTTAGTGCCACTTTGCAATGGCTTTAATAAGTGCATTTTTTAACATCCATGTTACAGCTGCAAAACTTGGACATCCCGCAATTCTGATGAAATGAATGTGAATTAACTTCAGATTTTAGCGTTTTACAGTGATCTGTTTTCGGTAGAACCTCTGGGTATTTCAGCTCTACTATAGACTCTAAAATGGCTTCAGTTTATAGCTATCTGAAAGTGGTCAAAGAGTTGGGATAACTGATTATAGAAACTACTAGTGAGGAATCCTGAATCACGGAAGTGGAAATTAAAGGATAGAAACAGGGTAGAGGCTGTGATGATATGTTAGCTACAAAAACCTCAGTACTCAGTTTGGATACAAACTTAAGGTACCGTCACACTCAGCGACGCTGCAGCAATATAGACAACTAGCCGATCGCTGGAGCGTCGCTGTTTAGGTCGCTGTAGAGGCGTCAAACACGGCAACAGCTGAACGATGCAGGAGCGATCCAGTGACTCACTTATCGTTCTCGCTGGTTGTTAGCTCCATGTAAAACATTACTGGCATCGTTGCTTTTGCTGTCAAACATGACGATACACGCCGACCTGACGACCAAATAAAGTTCCGGACTTCTAGCTCCAACCAGCGATGTCACAGCGGGATCCAGATCGCTGCTGCGTGTCAAACACAACGAGATCGCTATCCAGGACGCTGCAACGTCACGGATCGTTGTCGTTCTCGTTGTAAGGTTGCTCAGTGTGAAGGTACCTTTACTCATTACCAGTCTTTCATACTGGGAAAAAACTCCATTACTTGGAGAGACACACAGAGGTCACATCCAACCTATATTACTGGGAGAGATATACAGAGGTCACATCCAGCCTATATTACTGGGAGAGAGAGACACAAAGCTCACATCCAACCTATATTACTGGGAGGGATACATAGAGCTCACATCCAGCCTATATTACTAGGAGAGACACACAGAGGTCACATCCAACCTATATTACTGGGAGAGATATACAGAGTTCACATCCAACCTATATTACTGAGAGAGACACACAGAGCTCACATCCAACCTATATTACTGGGAGGGATACATAGAACTCATATCCAGCCTATATTACTAGGAGAGACACACAGAGGTCACATCCAACCTATATTACTGGGAGAGATATACAGAGGTCACATCCAACCTATATTACTGGGAGAGACATACAGAGGTCACATCCAACCTATATTACTGGGAGAGACACACAGAGCTCACATCCAACCTATATTACTGGGAGGGATACATAGAACTCACATCCAGCCTATATTACTGGGAAAGACACTCAGAGCTCACATCCAGCCTATATTACTAGGAGAGACACACAGAGCTCACATCCAGTCTATATTACTAGGAGAGACACACAGAGCTCACGTCCAGCCTATATTACTGTGACAGACACACAGAGCTCACATCCAGATTATATTACTGGGAGAGACACACAGAGCTCACATCCAGCCTATATTACTAGGAGAGACACACAGAGCTCACATCCAGCCTATATTACTAGGAGAGACACACAGAGCTCACATCCGGCCTATATTACTGTGACAAACACACAGAGCTCACATCCAGATTATATTACTGGGAGAGACACACAGAGCTCACATCCAGCCTACATTACTGGGAAAGACACTCAGAGCTCACATCCATCCTATATTACTGGGAGAGACACACAGAGCTCACATCCAGACTACATTACTGGGAGGGATACATAGAACTCACATCCAACCTATATTACTGGGAGAGACACACAGAGCTCACATCCAGCCTATCTTACTGGGAGAGGCACAGAGCTCACATCCAACCTATATTACTGGGAGAGACACAGAGCTCACATCCAGCCTACATTACTGGGAAAGACACTCAGAGCTCACATCCATCCTATATTACTGGGAGAGACACACAGAGCTCACATCCAGACTACATTACTGGGAGGGATACATAGAACTCACATCCAACCTATATTACTGGGAGAGACACACAGAGCTCACATCCAGCCTATCTTACTGGGAGAGACACAGAGCTCACATCCAACCTATATTACTGGGAGAGACACAGAGCTCACATCCAGCCTACATTACTGGGAAAGACACTCAGAGCTCACATCCAACCTATATTACTGGGAGAGACACACAGAGCTCACATCCAGCCTATATTACTGGGAGAGATACACAGAGCTCACATCCAACCTGTTACTGGGAGAGACACACAGAGCTCACATCCAACCTATATTACTGGGAGAGACACACAGACCTCATATCCAGCCTATATTACTGGGAGAGACACACAGAGCTCACATCCAACCTATATTACTGGGAGAGACACACAGACCTCACATCCAGCCTATATTACTGGGAGAGACACACAGACCTCACATCCAACCTATATTACTGGGAGAGACACACAGAGCTCACATCCAACCTATATTACTGGGAGAGACACACAGACCTCATATCCAGCCTATATTACTGGGAGAGACACACAGAGCTCACATCCAACCTATATTACTGGGAGAGACACACAGACCTCACATCCAGCTTATATTACTGGGAGAGACACACAGACCTCACATCCAACCTATATTACTGGGAGAGACACACAGCTCACATCCAACATGTACTACTAGCAGAGACACACAGAGCTCAAATCCTATACTGTATGTATTACTGGGAGGGACACTCTCACAAAAGCAAAACTTGGAAACTTGGATTAGATAGCAAAATACTTATCAGGGGGTCTGAAAATGAATGGAGATACCTATTTTCTAATCCTGAACATAGAGAAAGTCCATGGAAGGTGCACATCACCCTGTACCTCCCTATCCCTGACATATGGCAAAGTAGATAATTGCAAGTATACAAGATAACATGTATATCAGTGGCAGTAATTGGGTGGGTTCATTACTAGACAAACATTTACTCGCTAATGTACTTTAGCCATGTTAAAACAATTCAGAACATCTGTTGTGATCAAAGTCCAAACTCACGGAATCTTCAAGAACTGCAGGTTTACTACTTTAATCAATGGGCTTCAATAGATTTCAATTTCAGGAATCAAGTTAGAAGTTATGGTGGGGGGGGAATTGTAGTATCTGGAGCCCACCATTGAGAAGTTCACAAGAGATCATTGCGTTGCAGTGAATGGAAAGTGGGGGGAGTCACATGTGGTCCATGATTGCCTTGTATTGAGTTTGGCTTAGAAACATTGGCCCTAACCAGTCATCCCCCTACGTCACATTAGAAGAACTAGTGTTATAAATTTATGCAACATGGTAGTTATGGGGGCGCGGATACTGATTGATTGGGGCTCAGGAGCTTAAAGGGATTGTCCACTACTCGGAAAACACCTTCTGAATCCCCGTTTACCCCCAGTAAATTAAGAACACTTATACTCACCTCCAGAGCCAGTGCCATTCTAGGGGTGTCCGTATTGGATCTCCCGGGGCTCACATGACATTATGTCATGCAATCCCTGAGGCTATTCACCAGTGGCTTCACTCTCCTCTCTTTCAGAGTAATGGACATCAGGAGGAGAGAGCAGCAGCTCTCACATTCTCTGGATGTCTTGACTTGTCCGAAGGAGAGGAGAGTAAAGCCATCGCTGATTGGCCATTGGGATCGCGTGACATAATAATGTCATGGGAGCCCCGGGAGAGCCAGTGCCGACACCACTAGAACGGCTCTAGCACTGGAGGTGAGTATAAGTGTTATTATTTTAGGTGGGGAAACAGGATTGTAGAAAGGGTTACCATAGTGGTCAACCCCTTTAAGTTTATGACTCTTAAAGGAATTGGACAAAAGAATATTTGCAAAGACACTTAAATTTTTTTTGGCAAGTGACAGGTCCCCTTTAAATTCAATAGCCCAATTTAATCCTTTAATAAGTCTTGTCTCTTTAAAACAATTTAACCCCTTCATGACACATATGAGGTAAACTTACGTCATATGCCGGCTTCCTAATTTTGATGCAGGCTCACATGTTGAGAATCGCATCTTTGCCCGCACATGATGGCGATCATGTGTCTTTAATAGCCGTGGGCGGAGTGGAGCCCAAAGGTGTTAGCCTGTTAAATCCCCGTCAATCTCTGCCAACGTCATTTAACACGAGCTGGCACGTGATGTGATCACGGGGCGCCGATGGATTGTCCTGACAGCCAGGGGTCTGCCAAAGACCCCCGTGCCTGTCCTTATGATCCTCTTGTGAAAGCCGGCTTGTGGCTGACATTCATAAGAGATTGTGATGTTATCTATACATAACAGTGCTGAAGTTCTGCTATGTGTAACACATTGGATGATCGCAGCTTTAAGTCACCTAAGGGGCCAATTAAATCCAGTAAAAAGTGAAAAAAAAAACTTAAAAAAATATTTAAAAAAATAAAAAACACAAAAGTTCAAATCACCCCCATTAAAAATAAAACAATTTAAAAAATACATAAAAAATACACATATTTGGTATATCTGCATTTATAAAAGTCCGATCTATCAAAATATAAAATAAATTAAAGGATGTAACGAAAAAAAAATCAAAACGACAAAATAATATAATTGTAATAAGATGCAATAAGAGGCTATCAAATCATCGTATCCACAAATGGCATCAATAAAAACATCAGCATCAGGGCGCCAAAAATAAGACCTCACATAGCCCTATATCTCGAAAAAAATGGAAACGCTACAGGTCTGTGAAAATGGTGACAAATACAAATTTTTTTTACAAATTTATGATTTTTTTTTTCTATTTAAATAAAAAATATTTATACATGTTTGGTATCTGCATCTTCGTACTGACCTGGAGAATCATATTGCCGGGTCTGTTTTACCATATAATGAACACAGTAAAAAAAAAAAAAAGAATTATGAAATTGCATTTTATTTGCTATTTCAACACACTCAGAATATTTTTCCTGTTTTCCAATAAAAGAAAGAATGGTGTCATTCAAAAGTACAAAAAAAACAAGCCCGTTTAAGGCTATGTCGATGGAAATTTAAAAAAGTTATGGCTCTTGAAAGAAGGAGAGGAAAAAAAACGGAAGCAAAATAGCGTAAAATGACCATGGCCGGAAGGGGTTAAACTATATTATATTAACTTACATCCCATTAAACAATGTAAAAAAAAAATGGAGCAAACCTGATGAGGTTACAACTTTGTACATAACAAAAGTCTTCCACACTCTGATCCGAAAATGTGTTCCCAAAAAAATTTCAATTTTTGTGCCAATTTTTCCTCTTGTCTGTTATTTAAAGTTTCAACTCTAAAAACTCAAGCGGCTACAAGTCAAGTTCATTATGTAAATGGCATATGACAGCAGATGTGAACCTCTGGCCCCTCTCAGACTGGCCTTTACTGGAAAGGATCTTTCACGTTCCCGGACGGGAACATTACCATCTGTCCACAGCTTAATGAATGTCAGCAAGATGGCCTTAGTGCGCCACGGCAAGAAGCTGTAATATTGATGACCCTATAATAAAGTCATTATGATGCCTTCATTTTGGCAAAAGCCTACAGTTCTAAAAGAAAAAAAAAAACCATTGGACTAGAAAAAAAAGGGAAAGTGATTTAGATTTCTGCAAATAATCGGGCCGGTTATGCAAATCACTCTCTGATCAAACTGTGGAGAAGATGGAGAAAAAAAAACCTCTCCATCTTCTCCATTGTGTCAGTCCATGGAAATTGAACTGCACTAAGATGTCTTCCAATGTTTTCCACGCACTCATTGACTTGCAAATATCGGATCATACTCGGGCCTGCTGCGATTTTTCAGTTAAAGGGAACCTGTCACCTGAATTAGGCGGGCCCTTTTTTCGGTCCGATGGGCGGTATTTTCGGGTCTTTTATTCACCCCTTCCTTTCCCGCTGGCCGCAATATTGTTTTGAAGTTGATTCGCCTTCCTCCGTAGAACACGCGTGTGCAAGGCAATCTTGCCTTGCGCACGCATAGCATGCTTTGCCCAACTGCGGGCAAAGCCGAAAAGCATTAGTGCGCATGCGCCGGCGCACTATGTCCCGGAACACAGCGAAATACTTCCGGGACATAGTTTTTGCTTCTATTTTTACATACTTTTGTTTCATTGAAAAAAACTTTCCAAAACCCCTGACATTTAACTTTTCCATTGATGTAGCCAAATAAGGCAATGTGAGTTTTCTCTTTCTTGCCGGACAGTTTTGCATAATATTTTGCCAAATAACATTTATTTTCTAATTTCAATAAAAAAAAAATGAAAAGAAAAAAATTATTGGAGGTAATGTAGAAAAAAAGTAATTTTGCCACTTTTTTTCACGCCATGCTCTATGTTACCCTATTTTTTGATAGATTATGTGTATACTTATTATTACTTTTTTTTACTTTAAAAAAATGTAATTTCTCCCTGTATATGACAGCTGCAGCCAATCATTGCAATCAGTGATTAGCAGCGATCACATGCTCATCAGAAACAATTAATCACTGCAAGTGAACAATCGGCGCAGTGTCGGACTGAGGTGCCAAGGGCCCACCAGTAACCAACTCCAGCGCCCCACTTTTCGGTTATATGCAAATGTGAAGTTATACTCAACCTCAATCACAAATTTATATAAAAAGTAACTGGGTAGATTGTTAAATTAATAAGATGCCGCCTTTATTTGTATATAGTCATTAAAGTACGGTATATTGTACTGCTCATATGAGGGTGGTGGCTCACTATTTCACAGCGGCCCACCAGAGGATTCACCAGTTCTCCCGTTGGCCAGTCCAAGTCTGATCAACAGGGACCACCAGAGCAGAAGTCCTAAGAATCAGAAGTTAAATTTATTTATTTTTTTCACTTACCCTGCAATTTGTCTTTTATATTTAGCTTTTTATTTTACTTCTTTTTATGTTTTTTGTTAGACTTTTTGTAATTCCACTGCATGATGAAGAAGATGCTAGAATTTTTTTTCTTTTAAAGGGAACCTGTCACCCCGAAAATCGCGGGTGAGGTAAGCGCACCGGCATCAGGGGCTTATCTACAGCATTCTGTAATGCTGTAGATAAGCCCCTGATGTTACCTGAAAGAGGAGAAAAAGACGTTATATTATACTCACCCAGGGGCGGTCCCGCTGCTGGTCAGGTCGGATGGGTGTCTCTGGTCCGCTGCGGCGCCTCCCATCTTCATTACAAGACGTCCTCTTCTGATCTTCAGCCACGGCGCAGGCGCAGGCGTACTTTGCTCTGCCCTCTTGAGGGCAGAGGATAGTACTGCAGTGCGCAGGCGCCGGAAAGGTCAGAGGCCCGGAGCCTGCGCACTGCAGTACTTTGTCTGCCCTCAACAGGGCAGAGCAAAGTACGCCTGCGCCGGAGCCGTGGCTGAAGATCAGAAGAGGACGTCTTGTAATGAAGATTGGAGGCGCCGCAGCGGACCGGAGACGCCCATCCGACCGGACCAGCAGCGGGACCGCCCCTGGGTGAGTATAATCTAACGTCTTTTTCTCCTCTTTCAGGTAACATCAGGGGCTTATCTACAGCATTACAGAATGCTGCAGATAAGCCCCTGATGCTGGTGGGCTTACCTCACCCGCGATTTTCGGAGTGACAGGTTCCCTTTAAAGCCAGCCTTCCCATTGACTTCTATTGTAAAGTATTTTCTAGTACTGAGTTTCTTCTTAACGGGAAACACCAGAATTCTACGTACTTTAAACACTTGGCGCCTTGTGAAAGCTTGAAAGGGGTGGTCCGGGACTTTAACATTGATGGTGTAGGTCATCAATGTCTGATCGGTGGGGGTGCGCCCCCGATCAGCTGTTCTCCGTTTCGGCACAATAATATTTCAGATACCTATTTAATAGCAGAGGATAAGCAACGTAATGAACAATATAAGTTGAATGGCTTTTTTTAACAAGAAAATCTTAAAAAAAAATAAAAAATAAAACCACACGAAAAAAATAATAATAGGGGTTGGATAGGCTTAGGAAACGCATGGCTTTTCTGTCTCGTCAAGGCAATGGGACAGAACTGCAATACCACGCCCAACCTGTGAGCAAGCGTGGCGCTGTTTTTGGAAAGGAAATAAAAATTTTCCATGTTTTTTTTTAATCTCCTCCTTCATGAAATCGAGTGACCATTGCTACAATTAAAAATGAGCATCCGGGCAAGATTTTGGAAAAAAAAGTTTAATTTATTGACCAGTTGCAGAATTCTTAGCTCATTAATTGAAATGAAGACAGATATATTAACAACAACCTCCGTAACAAAGTGTAGCATTCACCAGATAATAAAAAAAATGCCCCCCAACCTCCCTCCCCGCCCGCCTTCATCCCAACACCCCCCCTACCCAAAGCAGAAAATGTCACGTGTCCCTCTACAGTTGAGTATGTCATTGGCTGTTCAGCAGAAAACGTCTGGTTAGAATATACGTAGGACCCCTAATACAACATCCATACCGCTCATATACTTAGCACCATGGCAGGGGGGCTTACAAGGAGCCATTGTCACTATATCGATCATCTCTATGTGGGAAATGATCACATATTAGATCTAATCATTCTCCCACTAATTCCTACAGCTGCATCTCAGTGCGAGAAGATCTCGGGAGTCTTTGATATAAATAGCGCCACCAACGCCAAACCGTGTCAGGCCAAAATTAGGGTGAAATTATGGTTTCCTCTCAGCCAACAGCTGATTCTGCTGATTTCCATCATTGAAGCCCCTATAAACCTCCCTGAAAGGATCCTCAGGCATTGAAGCCCCCATAAACCTCCCTGAAGGGATCCTCAGGCATTGAAGCCCCCATAAACCTCCACAAAGGGGATTGTCAGGCATCTATAAGCCTGTCTGAGGGCATCAGTTATGAAATTAAACTCTCTTTAAAAAGTAATTCAACTTTTTATTATTATTTGTATTATTATTATCATTACTATTTTATGCTATTTTTTATATTATTTTATTAGCATTTATTATTATTATTATTAATAGTATTATTTATATTATTATTTATGTTACTATTATTTTTATTATTATTTTATATTATTATTATGCTATTAATATTATTTTTGTCATTATTATTTTTGTTATTGTCATTATTATTAATAGTATTATTTATATTATTATTTATGTTACTATTATTTTTATTATTATTTTATATTATTATTATGCTATTAATATTATTATTTTTGTCATTATTATTTTTGTTATTGCCATTATTATTATCATTATTTCAATTAATATTAATAATAATACATCATTTTGTCCAGCACGGAAAGTTATAAAACTTTGCAAATAACTCTATTAGAGAATTTATCTTCATTCCTGTAAAATAAAAAAAATGCACATAAGTGGCTTATAACCCCCCGGCGTTTCCCTCGTTTCTTTTCCTGCCATCAGCTGCATTGATATCAGAAAGAACTCACTTGGAGTACAGTTGATGGCAGTGATGGGTCAGTACCGGTGTGTTACTTAGGGCTCTTTCACGAGTCTGATTTTGCCACATACGAGAAAAACGGACCAATTATTCTGCTCGGACTTCGATCAGAGTTTGGTCCAGGTGTCATCCGTTATTCTAGTACGTGGAGAAATGGGTCCGATATTTTGACCCATTGACTCGCAGTTCCAATTTTGATCCGACCCTCTGATCACAATGGGACATATCTCCGATATTTTCCTTGGACCGCCTGGTCCGAGGTAAAAAGGAGACGTGCCCGGGCCCATAAAATAGCATAGATGTGAGTCCAAACCACGGATAACACTCGGATGCAAAAATCGGAATGAGCTCTAACTCTGAGGACAAGCCGTTACAGGAGATTGATAAGAACAATAAATATTCAGAGGAAGGCCTCTTTCACACATCCAGATAATTTCGGTACTGGAGAAATCGGTACCTGAGTTATCTGTGTCCACGTAGCACATCAGTGTGGCACACGTGCGGCAGCCGACTGAGGACCACACGGACCATGCAGGAGACAGGGCTACAGTTAAGCGCTGTCCCCTGCTTTTGGTGCTGAAGCCGGCATTCATTCCTTCTCCCCAGCAGCGTTCGCTGGAGAGAAGGAATGAAAAATCAAGGTTTTTTTTTGTGTGTTAAAAATAAAGTTTGTGGGTCACCTCCCGCCACCCATCCCCTGTGCGCCCGCCCGCTTGCCGAGAAATACTCACCTAGCTCCTGCGATGTATGCTCTCAGCGCCGGCAGCAGGTCCTGTGTGAGCGGTCACATGGTACCGCTCATTACAGTGATGAATATGCACATATTCATCACTGTAATGAGCGGTACCATGTGACTGCTCACACAGGACCTGCTGCCGGCGCTGAGAGCATACATCGCAGGAGCTGGGTGAGTATTTCTCGTTCTGGAGACACTGATGTGTGAAAGAGGCTGAAGACACAGGGGCTGACCCATCACCGCCATCATCTGTACTCCAAGTGACCACAGACAGGCGAATAGATCGAAGAAAAGCACGGGCTTGGAAGCCAATAATGTGCAATTTGTTTTTTTACAGGAATCAAGACAAATCCCAATAATAAAGTGATATGCAAAGTTTCATAATTTTCCATGCTGGCCAAAATTATCAATCAATATTGGATATCAATGGACTATTACTGTACCTTTCTCACCCCAAACTATTTAAATGTACCTGTAGCTCTTTCAAAGACAAGTCCAGCAATACCTTTACATGGCCGGTCCGTACCTCCGTTACTGAGAAATGAGCGTTTGAATTAATATGCAAATGAGGCTGAAGAGCTATGGTAGATCTGAAGCCAGTGTCACTCCAGCTCTATTCTCCACACAGTGCTGCCTCTTTCTACTTGGCCGACAGATCTTTTGCCTGAAGTCACACAACATAAAGGCTGTCAGTCAAGCAGAAGGAGGTGACGCTGGGCAGGGAATAGAGTTGGAGTGACAGAGGCTTCAGATCTACCATAGCTCTTCAGCCTCATTTGCCGATTTCTCAGTAATGGAGGAAATGACATGGCATGTAAAGGTATGGCTGTAACTGTCTTTGTGGATACAGATAGGCCTAAAGCATCATCAAGCGTCAATCAGAACAGGAGGCGCCATGGAGTGAAGACAGAAGAGATAACCAGAGCCAGAGGGAGTAATGGAGGACACGGCAGGGAGCTGTCCGATTGGTGGGCTTGGTGACTATAGTGGGGATTTTTATCTTTAAACCCTTCCTGGACCTAAAAAGAATAAAAACTACCGTAAATGGTGTCCAGCAAATCGAATGGCAAAAAAATTAATTTTCTGGTGAATCCAAATTTTTTTTTTAGAAATTCTAAGTGGATTTGATTTGCTCATCTGTAAGAATCTGGTTGCATAAGGATAAAAAAACATTTTAAAGGGGTAGTTCCCTTTAAGAAAATCTTGGTCTCCGGTGTAGTTTGTTTTAAAAGAAAACCGCTATTTGACCCTCTGTGAGATTCTGCTGCAGCTCCAAGTGCCTGGTACTAGCTGCGGAGCTGACATCCATTGACAGTATGGCGGCCCTGTCTGTGAGCTCAGCGACTCTGCCCGTGTAAATTCAACGCCTTGGTCAGAGTCGCTGAGCTCAATTTGGCTACATAGAATACCAGACTCTGTGCTGGACCTGGGGAGGGTGAATAAAGTCCTTTTTTCTCTCCAAGATTTTCTGTTTATTCCTAGCAGCTAGTCCCCCTCCAACAACATGTCGTTCACCATCTCACTCTGCTTTAGTAATCAGATTTAAAAAAAAAAGAAAAATAATATTTAAAGGGAATCTGTCAGCAGATTTGTACTATTTATTCCGAAAGAAGCATAAAAAAAGCCTGATTCCAGGGATGTATCACTTATTAGGCTGTGTGCTATAGTTTCAATACAATCAGTGCTTTATCAGCAGGAGATCATCACTACAGGACTAGGACTCACATGCAGGCCAGTCAGTCTAATCTGTGTAATCCCGCCCCCCCCCCAGCACTGATTGGCTGCTTGCTTATAGTGTACACAGCAAGCTGCCAATCAGGGGTGTGGGCGGGGGTTATACACAGCTCAGCATTCTGAGAACTGCTACATCTGCAGCACAGAAAGCAGGGATTCTATGAAAACTGCGCCGAGCAGCCCAGTAAGTGACACATCGCTGGAATCAGGGTTTCAGTCCTGATAACATGCTACTCTCAAATTACATAGCAAAAACCTGGTGACAGATTCCCTTTAAGAAAAGATAATATAATTAATGGGAAAAGGAACCTATTCAGTGTATTTATCATGAGGGCACAGTGACATTACTATATATAGTCTTGATTATTTGACCTAGATCACCTCGAAATAATAAACATTTGTATATCAATTCAAACCAATGAAAATGACATAATTATGACATCAATGCTGTATTATTCTGGAAAAAAAAAAGCAATCACTCGGTCCGCGCGGTATAAACATACATTCACTCGTTATTAGTAGCAAACGTGTACAAACACCCATATATAATAGTAATGCGTTTAGTATATATTGATATAATAGCTGTAAAAAAAAAAATCATGAAATCCAAGCTCTTTTTTGTGTCATTTTACTGACAATTTTATATTCTTTATGGATATACAGTAATAGAATTTATTTTATTATTTTTTTTGTACAATTTAGTAACAAGGCTTCAACTTCAATAGCCTATAAAATATTATACAAAGTACTCTTTACATTGAAGCAAACCCAGTTCCTTCAGAAATCTCGAATACTATTTCTGTAATGAAATCACATGTAATAATCAGATAGAAAGATATAAAGTACTCGATTTCTTGGCAGCTCTTAAAGTCCCATATTCTTATTATTATTGTTTTTTTTTGCCATAGGTCAATATATTGTTTTTTTTTTTCTTTTCTTTGCTCAATTACGGCTCTGAGAGGTCGTTGATCATATCACTGCCACGAATCGACTGCATAATGAAAGAATTAGAACTGAAAATTAAATTACATGAAAATTTTCTTTTTTTTTCTGACAAAATCCAGAGGTAAAACAAAAACAAAAAAAGAAAACACTGTAGTAGAGATTACAAGAAAAAAATCATCAAAAAAATAGAGGATTCCTTTTCTTGGCAGTATTGTGTTGTTAGTGAAAAGAACCATCCCTTGCCGTTGTACAGTCCATGTCGACAATTGTTTCTTCTGTGGTAAAGAGGTGACCGAGGCTTGAGTAATGGACTCACGGAGGAGAGTGTACGAAGGCACACCAAGCAGATGGGACGAGTCAATATTAGAATATTGTGGTTTCGTACTTGGTGCTAATCCCCCTTTTTGTTTCTTGCCCTGGTTCAACGATCCAAGGCAGATTGGCGAGAGTCTTTTGATCAGGCTGATCTATCTGTTTAAAGAAAAAGAAAAAATTAGAACAGTTTTGACTCCCAACGCTCAAAGAATTCACTTCCCATCATGGACAGAGATGTGGAACTCAATCTACAAATTCAAGGAAACTAAGGTTCCTACTTCCTTCTCTTCTACATATTCAGTTGGGGCCAAATTAAATTTGACATATCGGTCAACAACAATTTATTCCAACCCCATTTACATATACACTTGACCTGATCAAGTGTAAGTATGTACTCAATAGGAAGTGGAAAGCCAACCACTGCCAGATATTTCCTATGTTTCCTGAGATCAAAGAATCAGGCATGTTTAAATCCAACATGGCCAACATTTTTGTTCAGAGAGGGAATCAAAACATCACCATACAAACGCAACGCTAAGATGATCTGGAGGAACTCAGTGGATGCCAATGATATAAATCTAATCTGTTAACGGCTTTGATATGTGTCTCCCAACCAGGGTTCCTTGAGATTTTGAGAATCCCTGGAACTTGAGTAGGTCTTTCTCGGAACACAGCATTAGTAAGAGCTGCTACTTTATGGTTGAGGGCTTGATATGTGCATCCCAACCAGGTTTCCTTGAAAGATTAGTTTCCCAGGAACCTGAGTAGGCGTTCTTCAGATAACAGCAGTAAGTGCTGCCACTTTATGGTTTAGTGCTTTGATATGTGCTTTCCAACCAGGGTTCCTTGAAATGTTGAGGATCCCTGGAACCTGATTAGGTGTTCCTCAGAAGACAGCAGTAGTAAGAGCTGCTACTTTATATTTGAGGGCTTTAATATGTGATTCCCATCCAGGGTTTCTTGAAATGTTTAGTTTCCCTGAAACCTGAGTAGGCATTCCTCAGAAAACAGCAGTAGTAAGAGCTGCCACCAGAGGGCTTTGATATGTGTTTCCCAACCAGGCTTTCTTGAAATGTTGAGGATCCCTGGAAAGTGAGTAGGTGTTCCTCAGAAGACACCAGTAGTAAGAGCTGCCACCTTATAGGTGAGCGCATTGATATGTGTTTTCCAACCAGGCTTTCTTGAAATGTTGAGGATCCCTGGAAAGTGAGTAGGTGCTCCCCAGAAGACACCAGTAGTAAGAGCTGCCACCTTATAGGTGAGGGCATTGATATGTGTTTTCCAACCAGGGCTCTTTGAAATGTTGAGGAACCCTGGAACCTGAGTAGGTATTCCTCAGAAGACAGAAGTAGTAAGAGCTGCCACTTTATGGTTAAGTGCTTTGATATGTGTTTCCCAACCAGGGTTCCTTGCAATGTTGAGGATCTCTAAACCCTGAGTAAGGGTTTCTCGGAAGACAGCAGTAGTAAGAGCTGCCACTTTTACAATACAAATGGCAAAATCATTTTAGGCAGCTCAAAGATGAGGGCAAGAAAAAAAATCTTGGAAAGGCTTTCCTTAGAGAAATAACTCTTGTTGGTGGTTGTACTATAATAACATGGTTGGGAATCACTTTGTCAGATGAAGAGATGGAATTTACTCTGCCTAATAAGCAATTCGGAAAAATACTAATCTGTAAATTACTTTGCAAGTTGATTCTGCAGCTGAACCACCAAGCAATTTTATTTCTCCAAGTGACATAAGTTTACGGCTACAATCTTGTTTCCAAGGCACACATGTGAGCCATAAACACAGTTTCTACGATGCAGAGCACAGGCCTTTTGGGATAAAATTGCCCTCATAAGTACAAATGTAACGTCTCACCAACCTATGGCATATAATTTGGGTTCTAGGTCCATTATGTGGGGATGATTATTACCGATCCACTCATTACTTTTCTCACCAGAGCCCTGCTGAATGTGACAGCGACTTGCTACCAATCAGTTTCCACTGGCCTTCCACAGCTGTACAGGGTGGGCCATTTATATGGATACACCTAAATAAAATGGGAATGGTTGGCGATATCAACTTCCTGCTTGTGGCACATTAGTATTTGGGAGGGGGAAACTTTTCAAGATGTGTGGTGACCACGGCGGCCATTTTGAAGTCGGCCATTTTGGATCCAACTTGATTTTTTTCAGTGGGAAGAAAGTCATGTGACACACATCTCAAACTTATTGAGAATTTCACAAGAAAAACAATGGTGTGCTTGGTTTTATCTGACCCCCGTAGACTTTTATCTTTGGGGTCATCTGAAGGCAACGGTCTATGCTGTGAAGATACGAGATGGGCACACCATTGTTTTTCTTGTGAAATTCTAAATAAGTTTGATGTGTCACATGACCTTCTTCCCACTGAAAAAAATAAAGTTGGATCCAAAATGGCTGACTTCAAAATGGCCGCCATGGTCACCACCCATCTTGAAAAGTTTTCCCCCTCCCTTATAGTAATGTGCCACAAACAGGAAGTTGATATCACCAATCATTCCCATTTTATTTAGGTGTATCCATATAAATGGCCCACCCTGTACATCCTATTGTTCTCTCTCTGACCATGGGCATCGTTTACATCATGGTGCAGTAGCCATTTGTTGGTGTGCTCCATTTACCAAAACAAAGTCCCCGATATAGACTCATTTCTTAAAGGATTAGTTAAACACACTAGTTGTACCGAGGTACCATATAAAAATAATAAATAAATATATAAAATCCTATATTAAAATCAAGATACCCAGGATCACCAAAATGTGTCAATAATGTAGTATAACACTACAGAAGAGCTGAAAAAAGTCGTGCTTATAGCATGGTAAGGCCAAGAAACCATTCACAGCAAAGGATGTAAGTAATTAAAGATTTTATTTATTGCATGGTATACATCAATTAAAAAGATTATTTTAATATTTACAAAAAAAAAAATTATATCATTTAATATACATGTATGTAACATCAAAATAGTGCCCATACCTATTTGGCTACCATAATATATATCATACATGTATGTCCATACGAGTAAGGACTTACTATGGTAAAACAATTAAGTGAAAAACCGAAAAAAAAATTTCAATAATGTGTATAAAAGCTCTTTCTATAATAAAGTGCAACAATGTGCATACCAAGAACAAGAGCAAATAAGAGTGCAATCCGTGAAGAAAGTGCAACTGCATAAAGTGCAAGAGATTATATAAATAAGGTGCTATAAATTCACATATGAAGCCACTTACTTTAGGGTATATAGGCTGAATAGACAGATCGCCAAATAGTGTATGGTGCACCCCGACGCGCGTTTCGGACGCACAGCTCCTTCGTCAGGGGGTGACTGAAATAATCTTTTTAATTGATGTATACCATGCAATAAATAAAATCTTTTTTTCATTTCTTAAAGGAACAGACAGTAATCAAAGTGGGCAACGCCCGAGTCAAATGCCTCGTTCAAAGTGAACTTAACATTTAACAAAGAAACATCTCCAGCCTAAACCATAAATATCGTCCATCTTCAGGTCAGACCTTCTAATTTCATACAAAAGCCTTTTTTGCTTTGCTATTGGATAAAACAAGAGAAGTATACCTTGGTAAGAATATATTTGCCTTTATTTTTTAAAATATCTTATCATTTTTTTTTTAAGTAAACCTACAAGAAGAGGGGAAACCCGTAACGTCTGCTGTAACATTTATACAACAAATGAAATATCATCCATGGACAACCATGGCCAAACCATAGCCCTACTCACCACCACAACGCCCCTTGGCCTAAAATCATCCCTAATTTTTATGGTTCTTCAAGTACCCGCATACTTACCGTGGCCTTTCGAATGCTGACTCTTGGTTTTGGGATAGGTTTGGTGGGCTTGCTGTCAAAGCTCTCTGGAAGCGTTGAGGAGTGGCCACCTTTTCTGGCCTGTAGTGCGAGCTGATATGCAACTTCAAACGCCTGTCCTAATGTCAAGATGATCTCGTAGGCTAAATTCTACAAAGAGGAAAAAAGTTATTCATACTGTATGTATTCAGTACAGTGCAAACGTTTTAGACAGGCATGGGAATAAGAATGGTTTAAGAAATACAAGTGTTGGTATATTATTTTTATTAATGAACAAAAGTGAAATCTAAATAAATATATTTGGTGTCACCTCACTTTGTCTTCACCAGTTCTTTTAAATACACTTGTACACAATATTAGAAGGAACTTGGCAGGAAGGTTGTTCCAAACATCTTGAAGGACTAACCACAGATCTCTGTATCTCACTGGTGTAAATCCTTCTGTCTCTTCATATAATCCCAGACATGTTTGATCATGTTGTGATCAGGGCTTTATGGTCGTCATTTCATCACTTACAGGACCCCTGCTGCCATTTGTATGCACTCCAATTCCTATGTTTTTTTTATGTATAGTTGAGAAGCTTGGCCTTGTTTCCACATGGAAAGTATGGTTTTTAGCAACAATTTTTCCATCACGATGGGTGTAACTGGGTGTAGTCCCTTTTCTGAGTTGATGGCACTGCTGGACATCTGCCGATTTCGAAGGGAAGTAAGCATGATGTGCCTTTCATCTGCTGCACTAAGTTTCCATGGCTGCCCACTGAGTCTACAGCCCTAAACGTTGCCCATTGCCTGATATTCTCAATGCTGAGAAATATATGCTTATGCTTATCCATAATGCAATACCATCAGAGAGGTGTCTGATTGACTCCAAATTTATTTTACAGCAGGACAATGTTTCCAAACATCCAGCCAATTAAATTAAGAACTATTTTGAGTGTAAGAAAGCACAAGCAGTCCTGGAAGTAATGATACAGTCCCCACAAAAACCCTGACCTCAACATCATCCAGTCTGCCTGGGAATACATGGAAAACAAAGGGAGTTGTACAGAAGCTATGAGGTTGGTTCTCCAAGATATTTGGAACAACTTCCCTGACGAGTTCCAAGTGTATCTAGAAAAATTAATGAAGGCAAAAGGGCGACCACACCAAATATTGATGTAATTTAGATTTCTCTTTTGTTCATTCACTTTTGCATTTTTTTTTTTTATTTAGAAAAAAATATTAACATATCTAATATTGAAAACATTCTTACTTTGC
Source organism: Ranitomeya imitator (assembly GCF_032444005.1). Classification (NCBI taxonomy): domain Eukaryota; kingdom Metazoa; phylum Chordata; class Amphibia; order Anura; family Dendrobatidae; genus Ranitomeya; species Ranitomeya imitator. Next base: position 31,264,982 of record NC_091285.1, on the reverse strand, counting down.
AGCATTTTTTCCACCAGAATAATATATATACAGTGGATGAAATAAGTATTGAACACGTCACCAATTTTCAAAGTAAATATATTTTTTAAAGATGCTATTGACATGAAATTCTCACCAGATGTCGGTAACAACCCATCTAATCCACACAGGCAAATAAATCAAACCATAGATGTGCATGAATTAAGTTACGTGTAATAATGAGAAATGGCACAGGGAAATAGTATTGAACACATGAAGAAAGAGAGGTTCAAAAAGCCATTAAAAGTCATGACACCAGCTGAAATCCATCACTAATTAGAAAGCAATCCAGCCACTTAGTGGCAAATAATATCAGCTGGTTCCAGTGATGGCTCATAAATAGGTGTCTCATTAGCAAGGTGCAACACAAGAAACATCTCATGATGGGTAAAACCAGTGAGCTTTATCAAGACCTTTACAACCTTATTGTTGCAAAACATCCTGATGCAATTTGTTACAGAATTACTGAAGGTCCCAGTATGCACTGTTAGGGCTATAACCCGGAAGTGGAAAGAACATAATTTCTCCATAAACCGGCCACGACCAGGTGCTCCCTGCAAAATTTCAGACACAGGAGTGAAAAGAATTATCAGAAAAATTGTCAATGAGTCAAGGACCACCTGCAGAGAGCTACAGAAAAAACCTGGAAGTTCTTACTGTAGATATAGTAAAATTTGCTCAACAATATTTAGAGGAGCCTGTGGCAAATAATATCAGCTGGTTTCAGTGATGGCCCATAAATAGGTGTCTCATTAGCAAGGTGCAACATCTCATGATGGGTAAAACCAGTGAGCTTTATCAAGGCCTTTACAACCTTATTGTTGCAAAAAGGCCTGGAAAGACCTGGAAGTTCTTACTGTAGATATAGTAAAATTTGCTCAACAATATTTAGAGGAGCCTGTGAAATACTGTGAGAATATAGTCTGGTCAGATGAGACCAAAATTGAACTCTTTGGATGCCATAATACACACTATATTTGGAGGCCAAAAGGCACTGCATATCACCCCAAAATACCATACCAACAGTGAAGTTTGGAGGTGGGAATATCAGGTGTGGGGCTGTTTTTCAGCATACGGCACTGGCAAACTTTATATAATTGCAGGAAGGATAAATGGACAAATGTATAGAGGTATTCTTGATAAAAATCTGCTGCCATCAGGATGATGAAGATGAAACGAGAGTAGACATTTCAGCAAGTCAATGATTCCAAACATGCAGCCAAGGAAACTCTCAGTTGGTGTCAGACAAAGAAAATAAAGCTGCTAGAATGGCCAAGCCGATCACCGGACCTGAATCTAACAGAACCTGTATCAAACTAACTAAAGCTCAGAGTTCATAAAAGGAGCCTTCAGGATGTAAAGAGTGTTTGTGTGGAGGAATGGGTCAAAATCACACCTGAGCAATGCCTGGGACTAGTTTCTCCATACAGGGGACATCTTGAAGGTGTCATCACCAGCAAAGGCTCTTGTACGAAATATTAAATACATTTTAGTAACCGTTTTCAATACTTATCCCTGTGTCATTTCTCATTATTACACATATAATTTATGGACGTCTATGGTTTGATTTCTTTGCTTGTGTGGATTGGATGGGTTGTCACCTTTAGAAATAGATTTACTGAGAAAACTGGTGACGTGTTCAATACTTATTTCACCCGTTGTATTTGTATCCGTGCTATTAAATTATCAAATTATTATAGAAAGTAACTCAGCACTAACCACATCAAAAGCTGTGAAGACGTGACAATAGTGGAGGTTAGATTTCAAGTCTTTTGTGATATATGCGAAGGTAGAAAGGTCTTCGGGATCCTGGGCAGCACATGATATATTGCGAATTTCATGTTCAGCGATAATCCCCTGGGGAATATAAAACAAAATTAATTTCCATATTTCCATACACGCTCCTGAATCCTAATGTAAACCACAGAAAAACATGTGTATACAAGAAAAAGATTAATTATGTTGATGTAGGGGGGTGTCCCAGGGGTAAACCGTGCTTATTTTAATGCAAATGTCTCCTTTGGTATTGTATGCATGTGTCTGCATTGTTGTTGTAACGTTCGATTGTTTTGCTTTTGGGCCGTTTCTGGTTCTCCTTTGGGGAGATAAAAATGGGCATTTACTTCATGCCGATCCTGCTGTGTACACCCGGTAAAATGATGACGGGAAGATGCGCTGGCCTCTAGTTCAATCAGCAGGGGGATAGTCATGTGGAAAGTCTTCTCGACGTTAACAACTTATGATGTCCCAGGTTTTTTTTGCGTCTTTAAATAGCTACCGGACAACATCAGTTCCACCTAACTGTCCCCATACACCTGTACGCTGGCTCGGGCATACATGTGGTTTCAATAAGGCCCACTTCTTTTACACCCCTTGTAGGACGGACTAACCCTCAGGCCAATCCATCACTGCTCTCTTCTTAATATTTCTTACCCTGCTTAAAACTGGCTTTGTTGTGAGGGCACGATAGTGTGCTGGCTCTTTAATGGGGGTCATTGCGGCTCTCAAAGATACTCACCCACCTTCACATCTATGCACCCATACAGTAATGCGTTAAAATTAGTACATTCCTCAACCTTTTCATAAACATGTTTACTTCAATGGGAAGAGGAGCCTGACTCTGTATTTTGCAGTCCCTAGGCTACCCCTATAAATAATAGATCATAGTCTGATTCTGCTGAAATTCGCCCTACTTTGATCTAATACGGTATGTGCATGACCAGTCTTATCTGTGTGACCAAAGTAGGCATCAATCAAGGAAACGGCATCAGTAATAGTACAAAACTGAGCAAATTTAATTATACTCAAGATGTTTAAGATTTTATTGACCAGGGAGCAATCACCAAAATAAAATCATGTTTATTTCCAATATGGAAATATTGCTGATAGGTTGGGTTTAAAAGGGATTGTCCACCGATCACTGATGAGGGGTAAACTCCCCGAAACACTGGTCTGCAAATCGAGTTTCAGACTTGGCTTCTTCTTGTAAGTCATGTCTATAGGGTTGATGTTGACTTTTACTTCCAATATAGAACTTCAGTCTTCTTTCTCTCTCAAAAGACTATTTGCATTGGGGATTGTCCAGGAATCGAATAAAAGGATCAGTGTGACGCTGAGTCACTTCTCCCGGCCAAGCTGTGAGACTCGATAGTCAAGGAGTCCGATTTCAGAATCCAGGAGGGTACGTCATAAACAGAAGGAAAAGACAAAGGTGTAATCAGGTAACGTTCCGAGGTCAGAATACCAGGAGGATAGCATATCAGAGCAGAAGAGGTTAAACAGATGGATGGGATGGTCGAGCGAGGTCCAAGGTCAGGCAACGAAAGATCTACAAACAGAACGCAAGGCACAGAGAAACAAACCACACAGTAGCTGAATGTACGTCTGGCAGAGATGTGGGAGACACAGCCCAGTTAAGTAGCCTGGATGTTCAGGTCCGACGGGTTAATAAAAGTTCGGGTTCTGATACCAGAACAGTACCCAGACCTGAACAAAAAAATGGGGGGCCCGAACATCCAGTGTTTTCCACGCAGCATCAGTGATCGGCGGTGTCGTCATTGAGGTTACCGTAGATCACTGAGGCTGCATTTCCAGCCAGGCAAATAAACTGCGGTGACCTCAGCACCATTTATAACTATAGGAATACTAATGGATAGGTGACATGAACCCCACAAGTGTGAACCCCACTTGCACGGCTACAGGGCAAGTGGGAATAGCCAGGCTAGGTGCCAGAATTGGTGTATCTAATAGATGCGCCTTTTCTGGGCATCTGCAGGCTGCTATTCTTAGGCTGGGGGGCCAATATCTATGGCTCCTTACAAGCCCGAGAATACCAGCTGTCTGCTTTAGCAAGGCTGTTTGTCAAAAATGGGGGGGGGGAGGGAGACACCATGCCATTTTTCTAAATTGTTATTTAAATAATTTAAAAAACAGCGTGGGTAAAAATACAGGGGAACCTACACTGTTTTTTAAAAACTGTTTTTTTTAAACTTATTTAGAGTGCAGGTTCAGGCTGATGAATACTCCCATCAGCTGCCGCCTGCTCTTACTGTTATTAGCGGCAGCAGGCGTAGGCTGATGGGAGTAGTTCCATCAGCTGGCACCAGTGACCAGAGGTAAACATTTTACCTCTGATCACAGCTGCGGACTTGCTGTCAATTGATGATGATTTTACAGCCGATCGGAAGCAGTGTTTTTCTAGCAGTCTTGCACATGACAGCGCGATAAACACCCGGGATCTGGGTGGCCGAACCCGAACAATAACACAGACTTCCTGATGAAGTCCGTGTTCGGCGTCCATACCCAAACAACAGGTGTTTGGTACGGACGCCAAACTTTATTGATCGGGTTCACCCATCTCTAATCAATAGTACTGAACATTGGTCTACAACACGGCAAAAATTATTTTAAAATGTACTTGCCGTTTAGGAGAAGAATTGCAGTACCATACACAACCCAAAGACAAGAGTGGTGACCTAAAATATCTCATGAGAATTCATCTCAGTATGACCCATCTACAATTACTGGAAAATGTTTATCGTCTTGGTGTTAGTCATCCATCATCACAATAAGTATCATTTTGGAAATCTGAATGTTCTTCTGTTTTGATGCAAAGATTCTATGTCTCCCATGAGGGAACACTTCCGTGACTCACAAGCTGATTTTGCGGGTTGGAGCTCAGTTTGTGTACATGCATTTGTATGCCCGCTGTAATCGGCTCCGTATGACTCTCCCTCACCTTGAGGGGCTCAGTGAAGCATTTACGCAATGACAAATTATTACCTATTTTCTGTATGTACCAGGCTCGTCTGTAGTGCTCGGATGCCTAATGAAGCATATTGGAGATCTGTAGGTATTGTGATTAGGCTTTAACCTCACTACGAATAATAATATTGTAGAGCGGAGTTGATCATCCATTATAAAAAATACCAAGGTGGGTGCCAAGGTACAGTATTATTATTTTTAGTATTATTAAAATAATTGAAATCAACGATCCTTTTTCATATTCCCCTTTGAGGGCATATTGATGAAGGTTTCTGACCCCCCCCCCCCCCCCCAGAGCTGGCATGCTATTCAGTTCGATGACCATATGTAATACCATATTTCCCACGTAGTGGTCACTACAGGAAAAATAAGCAGACAATGGCCTCATATCCTCTATTGGAGGCAAGATCCATGCCAATTAACTGATCAACATGACGGCTGCCATATTAAAAGGTTTTCCTTAGATTAGATAAGACCCACCACTTTGTTTGGAACCGCCATTTTATCTTTAAGACTCAAGATGCAACGTATAAGTGTAGTTGCCATGCATGTGCACAGCCTTCTCCTTTAAAGGGTAACTAACGTTACTAGGTTTTGAGATGTTTTCATCCATGTCTCGGTTCTGAGACTCCACTGATCACTCAAAGAAAGGGGTAGAAGTGCCCATTTATCCTTGAGCATGACCAATGCTCAATAGAAAGTCTAGGTAATGTAAGGATGCAGCTGGACAGGTCCTGAATGGGAGATATGTGTCACCTGGGTGGTTAGCCTCAGTAATGTGAAGCCTGGAAAAGCAGGCCCCGTCACCATTAGTGCTGAGAAGAAATTTTAATGGGCAAAGATTTTGGGTCCAGATTTAAGGAACAGCTAGAAGAGTTGGGTGGGACTGGCTGCTCCTAAATCTCCAATCGAGGCTTTTCGGACCATTTAAAAGGCATCTGAGCTGTCTGAGATGTTGTCTGTGTGTGGAAGGAGGGAAGGACTCTAATGGTGGTTAACCTGATTGGGTGAGCCATATTTGCTAGTGCTTGAACTGTTTACCTTTTTTTTAATGTTATACTTTGGTGCCCGGAAGAAGGTTTCACCATCTTTTTTCAAAAACTAGCAAATTACAACTAGTAATGCAAAAAATGTTGTTTATTATTGCACAACTAAGAGATGTGACTTCAGGGGTCTGGTAAACTGATTGATAGCCCCTGTGATCCTGATATTGATGCCAATTTAGCATAGGAAGGAGACATAAGAGCATTTTATATTGGGTTGTCTATCTGGAGGTTTGATAAAGAAAATATCTCTCTGGAGAGAACATGTTTGCTAATAAAAACCTGTGATTACAGCAGCCTCTGCAATGATCTAACCCCTTCGCATCGCGGACAATTTACATTTCCATTTTTTCCTCCTCTTTTTCCCAGAGCCATTGTTCTTATTTTTACATCAACATAGACATATGAGGTCTCGTTTTTTGCGGGGCGAGTTGCACTTTGGAATAACACCATTCATTTTTCCATATAGTGTACTGAAAAAATGGGAAAAAATTACAAGTGCGGTGAAATTGGGAAAAAAAAAAAACAGCAATTCTGACATTGTTTTTTTGGGAATTGTTTTTACGGTGCACATGTTGTGGTAAAAATTACCATGCAATATGATTCTTCTCATCAATACGATTTTGCTGATACCCAACATGTCCAGTTTTTTTAAATTATTTTAGAAGTGAAAAAAAAAAAAATCAGACGTTTGCAAAAAAATATTTTTGGGAGGTTGTGTCGCCATTGTCCAAGATCCGTAACAATTTTATTTTTCAGCCGATGGAGCCGTGTGATGGCTTATGATTTGCGGGGCAAGATGACGGTTTTATTAGTACTACTTTGGAATAGATGTGACTTTTTCATCACTTGTTTCAGACTTTTTTGTGTAATTGCAGCAGACAAAAAAAAGTAATTTTGACGTTCTTGAATTTTATCTGTTTTCGGTGTTTACTGATCTATATTTTGATACCACGTGTGTAATTTTTTTATATCTTTATTTTCAATGGGGGAAGAAGGGGAGGTAATTTAAACTTTTAGGTTTTTTTATTTAATATTTTTTTAACTATTTTTTTTTACTTTTCACAGTTATCATCCGATTGCGCTTGTTCTGCATACAGCAGTGCCACAGTATTTCTGCATATAGGAAAAATCACAGTCTCCTTCGAAGTCCAACCACAGACAAGATTGCAAAGGAAGTCTGTAATGACAGGCACGGGGGTCATCAGCAGATCCCCGGGGGTCATCAGCAGACCCCCGGCTGTCATCAGCAGACCCCCGGCTGTCATGAAAACCCATAGGTGTCCTGCAATCATGTCATGGGCAGACAAAATGACACGTGCGCACGCGTCAGCGAGTGTTAAATGCCGCTGTCAGAGACTGACCGCAGAATTTAACAAATTAACAGCCGCAGACGATTACAACATCCCGCAGTTGAATAAGAAGGAAAGAAAAATGAATCTCACCTTATTAACAGCATCCATAAACTTCACTCCTTTGTAAGAAACTGACAGAATAATAGTCGGAACCTTCTTCATTTGTTCTGTCGATTTCTGAGAATGCAGAAAATTACAGTTACATTCTGAAGTCAAATAAAACATGACAATAGTATAAGAGTATAGAATGTGCACAGTAGCGTTTTAACCCCCAAACCAATTCATAGAAGACCTATGGTCTATCTGAAAAGTGGAGAATAACCACCAAAGGGCAGAATAACTGGATGGATTAATGTTGGAAAAGTCATTTATGCTAAGAGATTAATTGTCTACACAGCAAGTCAGGTTTGATGTTCAAGTGGTTCAAATGTACTAATTGTCTCTTCAGAGAGGAAGAGGACTTAAACTCTAGTTCGACCTATTGGAAGAAGCAATCCGAAAAGTCAATATCAACCCTCTAGCGAGCTTTACTGCATAACTTAGAATTAAAGCCAAACCAGAGACTCAATTTGCAGACACGTGTTTCAGGGTGTTTGCCCCTCCTCAGTGAAAAGCATAAGATCTTGATTTGGCTGTATGAGATGCCTCTGACTGAGGTCTAAGGGGTGAAGACAAGACTCTCTGTGTGGAGAGTGACATGCCAGGGTAAGAAGGCATGGCTCAGATAATGATGTGTTCCTGAATATGGTTACACTGTTCTCCACCCTTACATATTGGAGATGGCAAGGAAGGGTTCAAATAATCACTTTCGGTATACACTACTGATGTACCGTAACACTATGATCTCAGCTGTTTCTGTGATCCAACAGCAAAAAGGCTCATGAAACATGGAATAAAAAGGAATACTTGGGAACCTTCAGAGAAAAAACATTACACATAGAGAGATCCCAAAATATTGGTTGGAAAGAGATACAAACAATGCATAGTGGAGCAAATAGAGACAAACAAAGCCCCCCCCCCCCCCAAGTAAGTTCTTCTAGAAAATCACAACCAGACACTGATCCATTCTAATGGTCACTGTCGCTTCAACAAAGCATGTATATATGCATAGTAGAAACGAATATAATAACTATCATATCAGAAAAATGTGCCTCTTTCTCCACTTATGAGCCACTTTTTCTCCTACCACAACGTATTATTCACTCTGAAAAAAGGTTAACAATCCATCTTGCTCAAGACAAGTTGAACTGACAGCTTTCTGAAGGGTTCAGATGCATAATGAAGTCTATGGAGAGGGGAGAGATGAACTGGTTGAAAACACAGGGTAGGGAGACACAGACAGATCATGCTGTTGCTTTTTAGTAAGTAAGATACCAGATGAAAAGACATGGAGGCTACCTGGACTCAAAGACAAAATGAGAGTGACATCAAGTAGGAACAAAAGTACAATAGAAATATGCATATGAGAGAAAGGAAATACTGTTGCAATGTATTAGCAATATAGAGGTATGAGTCCAGGAGGCCACTAGCTTGCACATTTGGTGCATGAGCTGTGTCCGTCTGGGCTTATTTCTGCCAGATCCGCTCTTGATTTTTGATTGACAGTGTATATCAGAGATAATGTTGGGCAGCAGAACCTTTGTTTGCACTATAAATCAAAAAGTGGGGGCGGCACTGGAGCAGAGATGTGGAGAAGAGCCAAAAACTGCATCTGGAATGATATGCCCACCAGTGCACTTGCAAGCCTAATTTCCATGTGAATAAAACATAATGTTTGGAACAGACTCCTGGATAACAACTAAATGGGTATCAGAGAAATCAAGGAACGAGGGCACCAGATTTCCTCCTTTTGGTAACTTGAATAGTACAGAAAAATCACAACGTTTTAGCAGCACAGGACATTTATCAAGCCATAAAAAGAAAGATATCTATTGCAACCATAACTAAATAGATACTTGTCACACTCGGACACGGGTAAGTCCAATGGATGACTTAGGATACAGGATAGAAATGGGGAGTGGAAGGCCCTAAATGTAGGGAGCAAGGGACTGGACACTGTCACGCACAGTGCGGGAAGACTAAGTTCAACACGAGGGGAAGAGGGGAAGGAAGCACAAACGCTAGGGAAAGGGAGTAGTGGAGACCCCTAGGCAGATCTAATAGCACCCTGTCTCCCCTACCGTCCCTATGTTGGTTCCACACCAATCACCGAGCAGGAACATAAGCCCTGTATATCCCTAGAGCTAGGCCCTGAATAGGGAAGTGGGGATGAGCACTGGTCAGTACCCGCTGAACACTAAAGACAAGAAAAAAGACAAACAAGGGGGAAGCAACTTAGCCTGAGCAGTCTCAGAGGTAACACCAAACGTCCTCCCACAGCACCACAGAGGAAGTTAGCCCACTGCTATCACTCCAAGCCATCACAAGGCAAAATGTGAATATCACCGGCAACTCCCTGAAGCAGATTGGGAGTCTATAAACACCCAGATCCATGTGTGTCAATTAGAGCCAGAGGGAGGTTGCTACTGGGTTCAAAAGTCAGAAAGATTAAGAAGGCATCTGCAATGCCAAACGCAAAGACCTTGTGCAGCCAGATTCACCCATGACAGACACCTCCTGACACCAATCTGTGTCTGTCCCTAAACTCCCCTAATGCCCGATTCGGGTCCTTCCTGCTGCTGCCATCACGTGCCTAGTCCCTGATTGTCTCCTCATTGTACCCTGGTTAGTGCACTGGCCGTGCACTGGCCGGCAGGGACACTAGCCTCACCACTGCAGATGGTAAAACATGGGGGAGGAGAAAAACATGGGACAGAGAAAAAGGGACAGAATACTCAGCTTCAGGCTCTGCCAAGCTCCACAGCAGCATAGAAACAGCACCCGGAATCTGAACTCCCACAGCTGCAGCAGAACCAACCACACAAGAGAGCTCCTCACTCCAGGCTGATCTGCATTGAATAACTCTATTACGATTAGGTGATGGGTCATGTGACTATTTAAAGGAAGGTGGGAGTGGTTACCAACCAACATCAGCTGACCATCCTAAAAGAAGCTGCCAGCAAGATGCTGACATTAATTCTTGCTGGACCAAAAGGAAAAAAAACATTTAATTTACAGCAGAACCAGAGCTGCCATGAATCCCATAAACGAATCGTGACAGTACTGTTACAAATGTGATCCCTTCTGTGATGGTGTGATATGTTATGTGGGTATCATTTTGTGTATATTTATACTTTACTGATTTTCATAGTGTTCTCCTGTTGCCCTGTATCATTCCGTGTATTCCCCAAATTGTCTAGAGTCTCAATTACCTTCCAAAAGGCTGATAATTGGATTAAATCACTTAAGGTACCGTCACATTAAGCGACGCTGCAGCGATATAGACAACGATGCCGATCGCTGCAGCGTCGCCGTTTAGTCGTTGTGTGGTCGCCGGAGAGCTGTCACACACGACCAACGATGCCGAAGTCCCCGGGTAACCAGGGTAAACATCGGGTTACTAAGCGCAGGGCCGCGCTGACACAGTGCAGGGAAGCAGAACGCCGGGGGACGCGACAGACACCGGAATGTAAGTATGTAGTGTTTTTTTTTTTTACATTTACAATAGTAACCAGGGTAAACATCGGGTTACTAACGCAGGGTTTACCCTGGTTACAAGTGAAGACATCGCTGGATCGGCGTCACACACGCCGATTCAGCGATGTCAGCGGGTGATCCAGTGACGAAATAAAGTTCTGGCCTTCTAGCTCCGACCAGCGATGTCACAGCAGGATCCTGATCGCTGCTGCGTGTCAAACACAACGATATCGCTATCCAGGACGCTGCAATGTCACGGATCGCTATCGTTATCATTCTAAAGTTGCTCAGTGTGAAGGTACCTTTACTGTCTGCAGCCTGACTGCATCTATGCCTCTTGATGACCCCCTGTAGTGCCTTAATCCCCTAGGCACCTTTGTCAGGTCTGGAAGGCCTGAAAAACATCCCAACCTGTCTGACTACCCCTGGACATAAGGAGGGGGCTGGGGAGGACAGGAGCTGGGAAGTTAGTTCCTGTATGGTGAGGATGGTGTCAACACAGCACGTCAGAGATAAAGGGAAACATATGGATTTTGTATCCTCTGTCTGCTGGACTCTCATCTCCTTGGACATTTTATCCTGTTACTGAACTGCATTCGTGTTCTGGACTATTGTGTCGTAAGTGTGGTGGATTGTTTATGGACCTTTTAGTTTTGCCTATAATAAAGGTCTTGGGATTGTTCACACTTCCCTCGCTCTGTTGATTGTGTGGTATCGGTGAAGGACCCTGTGACACCTTCCATATCCTATCCTACAGTTCCCAGCTACATTCTTTCTTCTAGGTTCCCTTTAAATATAATACACATACTGGGAATCATAAGTTATTTGTGAATTTTTGGAGACAGCTTGCAAATAAAGTCCTGTGATGACAGCAGCATTAACACAAACAACCTTTAGGATTATACTAACATAGGAGAGGGTATTAGTTATAATATGGCTTGCAGAAATAAGAGCCGGGGCCCAGACTACAGCTCCAATATATCTTAACATGGCAGACACCGATAACAGCATTCTGTTAATGAATCGGGAAGAAGGAGATGTCGACAGCACTGTCAGATGAGCTTTCAAAAGAAATGCTGCACAAAGGTTTTGTAAATGAGGATGTAAAGGCACAGAAAAGTTTTCATTTTTATAAGGAAGAATGCCTTAAGTCAGTTTCTTACATCATTAGAAATCACATTCACAGGAGCTAAAAACTTCTTTGTGATTTATATAGTGTCTAATGTTCTGCATAGGTTGTGGTTAGACTATATTCCCTCACATTGGAGGCCCTCCCCCGAGGGACACAGTCTAATTTACCTGACTCAAATATACACACACATATTCTATTTTAATAAGAAACCAATTATCTGAGAGTATTTTTGGAATTTGGAAGTAGTAGGGATATGAGAAATATAGAATTTGCACTTCGGGATGTCTCAGCTTTGAGGTCATTATATCATGTTTGAGGGTCATCAAGTCTTGAATTCTGCAGGGGTTTTTTTTAGTATATACATAATGTAATAAAATCTGCTTTTTTAAGGATTCATTACTACAAAAAGAAGGCACTATTCCGTTCCTGGCTCTTAAAGCACTAATCCTTATACAATGCACTTGCGAAAGTCTTATTGGTTCTCAAAATGGATTTGCCGCTTTAAATTGTATGTAATCGGAAGATGTTCCTTAAATTTCTAGTTCCTCTTCAGCTCATTGGGTGCTGACACCTTTCAGCATTCTGACGTAACCTACTACTTACCAACATCTCCAGTCTCACTCAGGAAAGTCCCCAAAAAAACAGTGACCAGGTGCGGACATTCCATTCGTGCAACATGGGCGGCAGCCACACAGGGGTCCAAGAGGTAATGGGGCCACTTTTACCTCCAAAGCAGGTGGAATTACGCATTATGATGAGCTATTAGTCTGCAAAGGCGCCCATATATTGTTCTCGCACAGGGACCTCTTCTATATGTGTCCACTCCTGCACCTAACCCACCCAGGACTTCCCAATTGAGACATGTAGATCAGAAGAGCGGACTGTCGGTTGTTACATGTCTCACACTGGTCACTCCCCCTTTCATTTAAAATAATCTCTGGAGGCAGATTCTCTTTGAGATCTATGTCCTTCCCATAGATCTTAACAGCTCATTTACATATTAAGAAAAATGTGGATTTCGACATCGGATCACAGATATCAAGTTATCATTTTATTCAACTTTCTGACCTACAGGCCCATATAGACGACTTAGGAGGCTTTATTCTACTGACAGATGTCCTTTAGAGATAATGCTCCTCCACAAATAGTTATATCAGTTAGTCCTAGTGATCTCTGTACCCTTTACATCATAACCATAGTTTTTTTTATAGTACTACTATAAAGTTGCGTTTTTGCTACAGAAAGAAAAAAAATGCCGCATTTTACTGTACCAGCAAAACGAATGAGATTTCTAAAAATCTCATGCATACGCTGTTTTTTATTTTTTATTTTTGCAGCTTTTTTTCAAATTTCAAATCTGCAGTGTCTCAAATTTTCAGCGTTTTTCGTCCATTCAAATGAACGGTGAAAAAGCATTAAGCTACTTACTGGTAGCGGCATTTTTCGGAGGCCCATGACAGCACACGAGAGAGGGGATCCGCCCTTAAGGAACAGGAAACCTACAGATACAAAAGGGCGGCACCTCTCCCCATGCATCAGTTGTATTTCAGAGCCTGAGAGGACTGCCGCGGTTAGTGGTACACAAATATACAATATATACATTATATACATTTGAAACAAAATAACCCATTATTGTAATAAGACACCATACGTGAGATTTACATATTACGCTATATACATATCAGGAAGTGCTACCCCCACGTGAATAGGGAGGGAACTAAGGGTGCTGTCATGGGCCTCCGAAAAATGCCGCTACCAGTAAGTAGCTTAATGCTTTATTCGGACTCCCATGACAGCACACGAGAGATTTACAGAGATGTAAGCTACCTTAGGGAGGGACTATAGATTGTAGCACCCTTAACCCAAAGGAAAGATCAGAGGAGGACCCCAAATCCAACCGATAGTGTTTAAAGAAAGTGGAAGGGGATGACCATGTGGCCGCCTTACATATCTGCTCCACTGACACTCCAGATCTTTCTGCCCAGGATGACGCCATGGCCCGGGTGGAATGTGCCTTTAGGTTCTGCGGAGCTGGCCCCCCACCTGCTGTATAAGCTAGAGAGATAGTTTCCCTAATCCATTTAGCCAGTAAATATTTCGATACTCTAAATCCTTTCTTTGGACCTTGGAAGGAAAGAAGCAGTGCCCCATCCTTCTTCCAATTATCAGTAGCTGAAATATACTGAAGAAGAGATCTCCTGACGTCTAACGTATGAAGCTCCTGCTCTTTAGGATTAGAGGGATTAGGAATAAAGGATGGCAAAACTATCTCCTGTGATCTATGGAACCGTGTCGCCACCTTTGGCAGATATGCTGGGTCTGGTCTAAGGACTACTCTGTCTGACAAGATTTCAGTGTATGGAGGAGCTCTGGAAAGTGCCTGTATATCCCCTATCCTGCGAGCTGAGGTTATGGCGATCAGGAAGGCTGTCTTAAGTGTCAACATTTTGATCGAGGCCTCCTGCAGAGGTTCAAAGGGGGGTTTAGTTAGAGAGGACAGAACTAAATTTAAATCCCATGGAACTGTTCTGTCTTTATGCAGTGGTGTAGATCTACTAACTGCCTTCATAAACCTCGCTATCCAGTAGTTATTCGCTATATTACAGGAAAACAGGACACCTAAAGCTGAGACCTGTACCCTAAGGGTACTAGGAGAGAGTTTCAACTCGAACCCCTTCTGTAGGAACTCTAGGATTTGTTGTACTGGCACCCCGTCTTGGATATTAAACTTTGAACAAGACAAGAACTTTCTCCAAGTCCTAGAGTAGATTTTCGTAGTTATTTGCTTTCTACTCTTTAGGAGCGTCTCCACCAAGTTTGGAGAGAAGCCTTTCCCCACTAATAGTGACCGTTCAAACACCATGCCGTCAAATGGAGCCCCGTCACTTGTGGATGGGAGATCGGTCCCTGCGAAAGCAAGTTCGGGATCTCTGGCAGTACCCAGGGGACCGCTACAGACATTGTCTTGAGCCAGGCAAACCAGGTTCTTCTGGGCCAAAAGGGGGCGATAAGGATGACTTTCGCTCGATCCTCCCTGATTTTCCTCACCACTAGAGGTATCAGGTTCAGTGGTGGGAAAGCATAGGCTAGTGGAAAATCCCATTTTATGAGAAACGCGTCTACCGCCAGGGGATTCTCCCTGGGATTTAGGGAGCAAAAAAGTTTTACTTTTCTGTTGTTTCTGGTGGCGAATAGATCCACCACTGGTTGACCCCATCTGCGGACGACAAGATTGAAAATGTCCTCGTTGAGAGACCACTCTCCCTGTTTTAACACATTTCGGCTGAGGAAATCTGCTGCCACATTTTCTTTTCCTTTGATGTGAAGAGCTGTCAAAGATAGAAAATTGAGCTCTGCCACCTGGAACAACCGATCCGTGATCTGCATTAAAGTTTCGGAACGAGTTCCCCCTTGCCGGTTTATGTAAGCGACCGCCACTCTGTTGTCCGACAGAATTCTGACGTGCTGGCCCTGCAGATATATGAGGAATTTTTTAACAGCCAGTTCAACCGCCAACAACTCTCTTTGATTTGATGAAAATGTTGTGAAGGGTTCCCACTGTCCCTGGACCACCATGTCCCCCATATAGGCTCCCCACCCTGAAGAGCTGGCATCCGTGGTTATCACGTGGGTGACATCTATCATCCAGGGAACCCCTGCTGATAAATTTTGTTTATCTAGCCACCATCTAAGGGAATTCAATGTTATCGGCCTCAATGTCAATTTTCCATTCAATGCGCCTCCTAAGGCTCTGTCATGGAACAGGACTTCATTTTGTAGGGACCTGGTGTGGAACTGAGCCCACTTAACTGCTGGGATGCAAGATGTGAGTGACCCAAGTAGAGACATTGCTTGCCTAAGTGTCATGGAAGGTGTATTGATTGCTCTTAATACAAAACTCTGAATTTGGTCCATTTTCTCTATAGGGAGGAGACACTGCTGTGTCACTGAATTCAACATTAACCCCAGGAATTTTTGAACATTTAGGGGCTGTAATTTAGATTTTTCAAAGTTTATGATCCAACCCAACCGTTCTAGTTTGGTTTTAGCAATCTCCCATTGTGACAGACAATGATCTACCGAGTTACCTACAATGAGGAAATCGTCTAAGTAGGGGACTATAAGGATATTTGACTCTCTTAAATGCGCCATAACTTCCGCAATTATTTTAGTAAACACCCTAGGTGCCGAGGTGATCCCAAAGGGGAGCGCTCTGAATTGAAAATGTCGAATCCTACCCCCCATTAGTATCGCTACCCTCAGGTATCGTTGGAAATCAGCATGAATGGGTACATGATAGTAGGCATCTTTCAAATCCACTACTACCATGAAACAGTTGTTGAAAAGCATTTTTATTGCCGAATTGATGGACTCCATTTTGAAAGTATGTTTCACCAAAAACTTATTGAGACCCTTAAGATTTATAATGGTCCTGTAAGATTTATCAGGCTTCTGGATTAGGAACAGGGGAGAGTAAAACCCTTCCCCTGCCTGAGAATACGGTATTTCTACCAAAACATTTTTGGAACAAAGAGTCCTCACTTCCTCTTCTAGGGCGAATTGTTCAGTGGGAGATGAGCGCCAGGGTGTTAACCTAAATTTGTCCTGTGGAATATGAACAAATTCCAGCTTGAGACCATGGGAAACAGTGTCTTTTATCCAAACGCTGTTTGTGATTTTCGACCACTCTGCCGAGAAATGCAATAGTCTCCCTCCCACTGGAATTGCCAGTCATTGGTCTTGTTTTTTATTTTCCGTCTGGTTACGGCGAAACATGAGACCTGTACCTCGCTTTCGCCTATCCTCCCATCTGGGACGATCTCTCCCTGGTGAAAAGGCTCGCTTTCCTCCCCGGTTGAACCTTCTTTTGTTGAAGGGACGACGGTATGGATTGAACAGGTTGGGAAACTTTTTCTTATCATCTCCTGCTTTCTCCAGGAGTTCATCCAGGGTAGGCCCAAATAAATATTCGCCTTTACAAGGGATAGCGCAGAGCTTCGCTTTTGCCTGCATATCCCCCGGCCAGCATTTCAGCCATAGGGCTCTCCTTGCAGCATTAGAAAGTCCTGCTGCTCTAGCTGCCAACTTTACGGAGTCAATTGAGGCGTCTGATAAAAAAGCCGCCCCCTCCTGGATTACAGGTAATGCTGAGAGAATGGACTCTCTAGAGGCCCCTTGTTTTAATTGGGTCTCCAACTGGTCCAGCCAGACCATCATTGACCTTGCCGTGCAGGTTGAAGCTACCGCAGGTCTTAAGGAGCCAGCTGCCATCTCCCAGGTTCCCTTCAGGAAGGTATCCACTTTCCTATCCAGGGGGTCTTTAAGTGTTCCCATATCTTCAAATGGGAGAGAAGATCGTTTAGCTACCTTGGCAATTGCTGCATCCAGCTTGGGTGCTTTCTCCCAGTTACCTACTGCTGGGTCATCAAAAGGGTATCGGCGTTTTTGCGCAGGTGGTAAGGAGCCTTTTCTCTCAGGTTTCCTCCATTCCCTATTAATAAGATCTTGTATTTTCTCATTTAAAGGAAACACTCTGCGCTTCTTTTGCTCCAATCCACTGAACATCATTTGTTCTTTGGATAGTTGAGGCTTGGGTTCCGATATACCCATTGTGCCTCTGACCGCCTTTACCAATTTGTCTATCCTTTCTAGGGGTAGGCAAAACCGAGCAGCGTCTTCTTCCGAAGAGGAGGATGATGCTGCTGAATTGTCTGATTCTTCGGACTTGTCCTTTTCCACAGACGAATCAGATGCCCACTCAGTTCTCTGCCTAGAACCTCCTGACTGTGAAAGGTTTTTAAAGGACTCTTTAACCTCCATTCTAATCATCTCCTTGAGACTGGCCGTAATAGAGGAGGATTCTTCGGCTACCTACGGGGATAAGTAAGGTAGACTAGAGTGTAAGATCTACATGCTATACCCCCTCCCCTCCTTCCAGAACCTCACCGTCTGCTGGATACAGGGGTCACATAGTTTTTTAGGGTGTGAGTCAGGCAAGGGAACCCCGCAGATGGCACATTCCCTATGCTTCGCCTTACTGACGTTTTTCCTTCCCTGCATAAAACACATGAGGGGAGACTAGTCACTAAGTGAACTTTCTCGAAGATCACTTACCAGTGGCTGCTCACACCCAGAAATACCGAAGCACGAGGGGGATCCTTTTTGACTGACCCTCCAGACCCCTGTCTGGAGGAGCTTCTGCGGCCCGAACCATCGCTCCTTTTTTCATGTTCCTTCTCCTTGGGTTTCTGGGATGCTTGTTCCAGCAGCACAACCTGCTGATCCTGATCTGAATCCATTTTCAGTAAATTGGAGCCAGAACCCGGGAACATGCTGCTGGAGCCGCCTTATAAGGCCCCTCCTTCGGTCAGCGCACCTTGCCCAGCTTGCTTGTTTAATTTTCCCGCCCCCCCGCAGCTGTGGGGAATCAATCGTCGCTCCGGAGGGATTGCGGCATGATCTCCGGTGGGCGCCGCCATCTTGGAGCCCCCGCGCATGCGCAGGAGCTCACCGATCCGGAAGACGTCGCCGGCTCCGCCCCCCGACGTCACCACAGCTTACAGCGCTTCCTGTCAGCGCTGCAGCTCTCGTGGAACGCCGAGGCCGGCCAGCTACGATCCGATCGGCGCCCCCCAGATGCCGCCGCGCTCCCCCCTGCTCCAGAGAGACCCACAGCCCACGGGAAGGGCGACTTACCAGACGCTGGCCCCGGAGACCGGACACCCCCTGGCGACCGCTCCTCGCTGCCTAGTCACCGCCGTGCCGCCCTGCCAGGGCCACCGTGACTACTTCAGGTACCCGCACCGGCCGAAGTGGGAGACCCTCTCGCCACCAGAATCGGTCCGGCCGGCCTGGACTCCTGTAGTTTCTATAGGCATCCAGTCCCTTCAGGAACAGGAAACCAACTGATGCATGGGGAGAGGTGCCGCCCTTTTGTATCTGTAGGTTTCCTGTTCCTTAAGGGCGGATCCCCTCTCTCGTGTGCTGTCATGGGAGTCCGAATAAAAAAAAAACGCACATCAAAACACAAGCGAAAAATGTGTCTTTTTTGCGTTTTTTTGCAACAGATCTGCTGGCGATCCTCAGCGTGTGCACATAGCCTAAAACATTTCGAATCCGACATGGCAATCACTTCAGCATTAATTACGTAAGAGTTAAAAATATTAATAAAGAATAAAAACAGAAAAAAAAATAAAAAATTCTCCTAGCGGTGTCGAAAGACAAATTGTATTCTGAGTGGAGCTCCATCTTTAATGCGCAAGGACTAATCAAGATCATTTGTCTGAATTAATCTTTTGAAAAGAAAAACAGATCTCTCCGGGGTTCTGTATTACGGGATGTCACCTGTTAAAACCTCCGGCGAGCCTTGTTTCTATTCAATCTCGGGCTTTAATAAACCCACCGGATGCTTTTTTCCCTCAAAGGAGTGAAGAATGAAAGTAATAGTGTACGGCTCTATAATGAAAATCAATGCGTTTATAGGGCTTTGAAAAGAAAAGGGCCTGCGCTCGAACCCCGTTTGGGAATTGTCATGAGATACATTGATTTTTTTTTTTTTTTAATTTCGCAACGGCGGCCAATTGTCTCCATTTCTCAAAGTCACCGGAGTACTGAGGCTGCTCTTCACGTCAATCTCTCCGTAAGAATGGCGGGTGGCTCTGTATGTATTATGTAAGAGAAAGACGTTTATATAATGGGACAGGAGCCGAATGACTGTTCATACCCTTCCCTTTATGTTCAAGAAAAGCAGTAGGTAGCTTCAAACTGGATGTCTTACAATCATTGGATGTCCAACAGGTTCTGACCTCTCAAGATACTGTGGTGGACCCTATAGAGCAGAGGTCCCCAACTCCAGTTCTCAAGGCCCACCAACAGGTCATGTTTTCAGGATTTCCTTAGTCTTGCCCAGGTAATAATTGCATCACCTGTGCAATGCAAAGGAAATCCTGAAAACATGACCTGTTGGTGGGCCTTGAGGACTGGAGTTGGGGACCCCTGCTATAGAGAGACCAGTGGTGTGCAAACCATAGAAGCAGTGTCCAATCTGGCCTTTGGGGAAAGGGGACCCATTCCAAGTTGCCCAATGATGAAAACTTTTAGGTTTAGCAATTAGTGTAAACATCCCCATGGGGCACCAATAACATAAATATAACTGAAAGAAAGGGAAGAAAAAAGGGGTGCCAAGAATAATAGACCAAATGATCAAAAAAAGCATATAAATATAAAAAAAATGCATATAAAATCCCAATAATTCCAAAGGTTAAAATTGGTGGGTGAGTCTCAGTGGGAACCCCAAGGTAACTGGCACCGAACACAGAGTACTTTGTCATATGTAAAATAAGATAGTGCTCATAAATAATAATCAATAGTACGTAGTCATGGAAATGTCTGTACTAAAAAAATTCAATAAAAATGACAAGTAATATAAACAAGTGTGAGATAGCAAAGGGACTCACCCATCAAAGACCCGACGCGCGTTTCACTGTTGCTTCATCTAGGGTTTAAATTCACATTCAACGTGACCATAATGCTCACAACAACTGCAGGTCTACAGACCTAAACCAGAAGTCTCCCGTATGCCTACGAGACTGTTAGGTCAATTCAAGAGATCTATGCTGGCATTTCAGGTCATCAAGTAAATAGTTGGGGCAGTATTTGCAATTATAATACAAGCGTAGAAATGTGTCGGTATTGCATTTGTGTGAAACCGGATCAAGCAAAGAAAGAGATGATAAATGTACTTCAGCCATGAAAATATATCCTTGTCAACTTTTCCAGAATGTACGGAACGCTCCTGGGATAAGGAGGATAGCTCCAGGACTCCCGGGAAAAGATCTCCAAAAGATCATAGCTAACTGATTTCTTGCGTGTGTAAGGCTGGGATGCTTCCTCTAGGGATGAAGCCTCGAAATCTACATGGACATTCAAGAAGTGGGTATGATGCATGTAGGAGGCATAACTTGAAAGGGGCTTGCTTTGATGCCATCTTCAGCACTGAAAAAAAGAGTGGTGCCCACTGGTGTGATAAAGGACTAAGGAGACAATTCATCAACCTTTATATGCCTGTTTTCTGGCATAAAACGGCTTGAAATGTTGCAAAATCTTTGTTGTTGGTGTTTTTACACCGCATGTGAACAGCTTCACCATCGTTTTGAAAAGTGTGAACAACCCCAACTCCTAAAAGAGGACAGCAGGACAATTTGTATGGTGTTTCGGGGGCCTCGGTTCTTTATGTACACCCCTGACAAAAGGGGAAGCCAAGCAGATTCTATACTATGAACTTAAGGAGAGTTTTATCACAATGAGTTCACCTCGCTTCTAAGCGACTTCCTAATATTTACTGGAATGGAACCTTGGGGGCACCGTTTGTTGGAGCACTCTACAGCAGAGGTGTCAAACTGCATTCCTCGAGGGCTGCAAACAGGTCATGTTTTCAGGATTTCCTTAGTATTGCACAGGTGATGGAATCATTCTGTGCAGGTGATTAAATTATCACCTGTGCAACACAAGGAAATCCTGAAAACATGACCTGTTTGCAGCCCTCGAGGAATGCAGTTTGACACCTCTGCTCTACAGGGCACCTTGACTGTAGCTGTCACTGACGGTGGGACCCTTCTGGCTGTTATTATAACAAATCTTGATATTTTGGGCATCTTGGGGTCCTTAGCTTTTTTTCTGTAAGTATAACTACGTGTGATTTTTAATATTGGTGGCTTTCGTCTTCACAGATGACCTCTGATGTTTTGTTCTCACACCTAATTTTTTTCGAAAAGAGCAGAAAAAGGTGCGAAAGACAACACAGTTGTCAATCCATCAAAATAGAAATCAGGTCATCCGCTACCAAAAATCCTGAGTTATTGCAAAGAGATTGGAATTTATAAAAATGTATTTATATTTCGAAGGGGCGTACTACGAGCCAAAAAACCATCAATCACAGCTCCGGGGACCAATATTAAATGCTATATGTACTTTACATGCATGAATGAAGAGGTTCTAACAAGGGATTTTTTTTCATCTTGGGAATAAGTTCGGTTTGCCTTCCTAGCCCCATATTTATATTTCTTAGTCCTTGCCGGTGGGCTTGGTGGGCACTCATCTGGCATCGAGCAACTACGGAAAAGTGCAACCTCCAAAGCTTCCCCTTTGCTCAGTCTTTAAATAAAAAAAGGGCTTAGTCATTTTAATGAGACATTTGTCATTGTGGCCACCCCACTTATTTATGTTGTCAATGTATATTAGGGGGTCTGCATATTCTACGTTTTTAATGGGTTTTCTGGCCAAATCAAAATATATTAACCTGCAAGTGATAAAAAAATTTACTGATTAGTTAGAAGATATCCCAAATGAAGGTTATCACCATTTACTATATCCACTAAGTATTTATATCAGTAATTTCTTATATTTTTATTTCATAGCCTTCAAAAGATCGAATAACTAATAAAATTATGTATTTTTCTATCGATTTTGGAGTGAATATATAAGAAAAAAAATTATTTACCGGTAATTGTATTTTCAATTTATTACCTGTATTACACATAGACATTGTACTGGCCAGGAGAGTTCCCCCCTTATCTGTTGCTTTTTCATGAACTTTGGTTCTTTGTTGCCCCCTGTGTGTATATATATATTATATTCAATAAAATTATGCATTTTTTTTATTCATCTTGTGAGCGGTTATTCAACATTTTGTAGGTGTTGAAATAAAAATATAGTTAAATAGGCTTTAACTAGTAAGTAATATATCCTATTAATATGGTCCTGTTCCTCCAGCGACTAATACATCCTGGGTAGCAGTTTCCTCGCTTGCCCAACATAGGAGAGATTTTCCTGCGTCGGCACATGACCTGAGTCATGTGTAAAGGGGGCTGGATGATGACCTATTTGAATAGCTAAGTCAGGCCCCTTCTCTGTCTACACATCGTCTATGACATGGAAGTAGGCTAGGTTGCCACAAGACCTATGACCGAGTAGCTATTGTGCCATGTTTCCACTGATGGACTGTCTTGAACGTAAACTCTCAAAATGTGTTAGTTGGGTGTCCAAACATAAGACTGTGAGGTCAAGGTGTTATGGGCTTGATGGAACGCTCCAGTTTTTAGCAGAGTTCACCTTCAGTGATCATAATCTTCTTAGAGAAATATTCTGAACAGAACTGAGTGTTACTATCCCACCGATGTTCTCTTTGTCCGGGGCTTCCATCCAAGCAGCTTGGCGCGTGCCTACTCTAATGGTGTCATTCTACACGTTTCCCTTGCTACAGGACATGGTGGGGGCCATGGATGAGACAATTACGGAAGGCTCAAGTCATCGGAGCTAGGTTGTTCTTCACGTAGGACCAAATGACTAAATCTTGACGCCCTCTTGGCACATGTTCCTTCCTGGCACACAGTTTCTGGGGTAAATGAGACAAAAAATGTTTCCTAAATGTTTCTTCTATACATAAATGTTGTACCTTGCCTAAAAGTCAAAGAACCCTTGGCCAGATCTAACCCAACTGTATTACCGTGGGTCAAAAGTAAATTCAGGAACATCAGATTGATCCACGTTGTGGCCCATTTTAGAAGGAGAAACAACATGGCCACAGGTGTAATGAGAAGCTTGTGGGCCCCAATGCAAAACCTCCAACATGACCCCCAACAATAACTGGTCTTTAGTAGTATTGCTCTTCTCATATGGGCCAAAAGTCTCGTTGGGGCTTCCTAGACTTCAGGACCAACTGCTACCCCTACACCGATTTAGTTACACCCCTGAACATAGCAATTAGTGTGCCATGGGATACAACTTCGCGTTGGTGGGGTATTCCTACATGTTTCCTTTATGGTCATCTCAGTGAAAAATAAATCAACTATTTCCCCGGCAACAAAATTCTACTAATAATGAGGAAAATATCAACTGATTTCAGCAGTCAAGGAAAATAAATGCCTCCCCGCAGGTTTATTTTCTATTTGCTTTGTGATGATAATTGTGTTAGTTCAGTTCCAGTAAAAAAAAAAAACAGAAGTGAGAACACAATTCATACTTTTCTGACAAATCCAACAATACTCCGAAAGGTACAAAAATAATTTGAGCTGCAGAAAATGCATAACTGCCAGAATTACTGAGACCCGGACCTCAAAGTAGGCATGGAATACGCAAATTTGCATTACATGGGCTTTTTTTTATCAATTTTTATCAATTTTTTTTATCAATATTGGGAGTTTTGCCAGGTGGAATGAGGGTGAGATTTACAAACCCAAGACGACCAAAAGAGAGTACTAAGGCCAAAATCAGACATCTGTGAAAAAATGTCCTAGTAGAGACAACAACGTCCTGAGTAGCTGCTGGTCTCCCAATCCAGACTCAAGGTAAGGTCCTGGATGGCAGGTATGTGTTACTAAGTTTTATTTTTACTGGATTTTGGGTCCAGGATTTAGGAGTGACCAAAAGAGCCTGGATGGGAAAGGTCGCTCTCATACCCAGGCTTCAGTCCAGGGCTCAATGGTCTAATAATTTGCACTTGGTCTAGCTCAGGTGGTAGTATGCCGAGGCTGGGGAAAGACAGAGCTGGTGGATAGTCTGTCCTTCAGCCTGAGAGGTTCCTGTAATACCAATTTGGTGAGACCGTTTCATTGACTTTCCCTTAGCCAGCGAGAGGACTGTTATGTTACTCATTTGTGCTGAAGAAAGGCTGATTTAATTTTGGAGCTGCAAAGTTTATGAAAGACAATAAACTTCTGTTTTGATATAAAAACCCTGTGCTTGTGCCTATCCACGCGGTTACCATATAGCTGAAACCTTCACAATACACATGTATATATGTTCAAAAAAACAGCAACACTTTCCCCAAAACCTAAATAGTAAAATGCAAAAAAATTGTAAAAAATGAACACCTGTGGAATCATTGAGGGTGTAATTGTCCGAAGTAATAAAATATCACAATATTTGTTCCAGAAAGTGAATACCAAAACTAACAAAATAAACTTTAAATGGCATAATTGCTGTTTTTTTATCACTTCATCTCATAAATAAATGGAATAAGAAGAGATCGGAAAGTCTAGTGGACCGCAAATTGATACCTACCCTCATTTTTGAGCAGGCATCTTGTGTTGACTCTGTTCCTCTCAATTCCTTTATCAGCATTGATCCTAAATACTAAAAAAAAGAAACAAATTTAGATGGATGATGAAAGCCCGCAAAACAACATATAATGGAGTTGTCCGTGTAAGACAGAGTGCGAAGCACTTCAATATATTTCGAAATAAATATGGTGAATGGAATGACGCAACCACTGGAGAAAATCCACTGAGTAACTAACAACGAAACTTAAAAAAAAATATTTAAATACAACATCTCACATCACGCTGTAATTACAAAATATCGATCAGCCCTGCCAGTCAGCAAGTCAACTACAGCGCAAACCAAATCAAATTTCAATATAAGTTTCCTTGCTCCATTGAAATTATTTTGCAGGGGGAAAGATATATGGGGGGAGATTTATCAAATAAAAAAGACAAAAAATCAAAACTAGCACAGTTTGAAACAGTGCTGCGTTCCATGATGACCAATCAGATTGCAGCTGTTATTTTTTTTTTTTTACTGCATATGATATCAGTGACCTGATTGGTTGCTATGGAAAACTTTCCATCTTTCTTCTGCACTAGTTTTTATAAATCTCCCCAATTGTGTAGTCTACAGAACTGACATACTGGTATGTCATAAGTGAAGAGGAAAGACCAGTCACTAAAATTATGTTATCAGCTAACACTAGTGATTATGGCAAAAATGTTTCCATTTATATAAGGTAGATACAATTTGTGTTACTGTATGATTCATTGCCACAATCCATTTCCTATAACTCAACCCCATTTGTGTAACATATAATATGAAAGTGATTAAATTGCTAATTGTAAAATTATATGGTACAGCGATGGGGTCCGCATTTATCCCTTCTTTGATCAATGTAATTTTTTATGATGGAAATTATGTTCAAATGATAACGGATAACATAAAATAATGCCCATCAGCTTTGACAAAACTGCTGTACCTGGGGTCAATCTTAATAAGACATCTTCTGATTTTTTTTTTCTGTTTTACCTAACACGCAACAAAGTGAAGTAAATATAAGTGCACTATATACCTTTATCATCTCAGACCAGGAACACTGGGGGTGAGCAACGGGTTTTAATATGGGTCCATACTTTCCCCCAAATGGCATGCTCTAAACAAAGAAAAACATACTAGACATTTTCTGAAACTAGACAAACAAAGGAATCCTTTTTTTTTTTTTTTTGATGGATCAAACAAAATTTGTGTAGAAAAATAACAATTACCCTAGAGAATAGGCCTTAAAGCATCTTGCCCCTGTCCATGATTATCATGCATTTCCAATGGTGTACAGTTACTGTTCCATGCTGTGTGACATGACCATTTCACAGGTTGACAAATTAGAAATTATAGAATGACCTCCATTCAGTTTTTTTTTTTAATTATTATTATTATTTTTTTTTTGTTCTATGTGCGTTATCTTTACCAATAAAACTTGGGAGGGGCAGTGCTTTAAAGAATACCATTTTTAAACAAAGGAGATTTTTATTTATTTCTCTGGATATGTATTTTACTTTTTAGTATAATTTCTATGCCAATGCTGTTGGAATCGACATGTATTATTGATTTGGACTGAACACCCAATTTCAACAGATTTGACTCTTCCAGAGAAATAAGTTGGTTAGATTTACCCTTCACAGCTGAGAATCTAAGCAGTGAAAGGTGTTAAAGCAAGAACTTCACCCCGTATTTTCTTTCTTTTAAATATTCACGCTGTTTTAAAATCCACATGGTTTTTTTGTGTGTCTAGGTGAAAATGGTGATTTTCAGTGCATAATATAAATGTGACGTGGGTAAAATGGTTTTCACGTTGAAACCACATTCCTTTTATTGTCATTGCCAGATAAAGCTTGCATAAAGGTGCAAACAAAAAAAATCAGACTAAGTACTGGAATATTAATTAATATAAGAAAAATAAAATTGCAGAATTTACATGGTTTGTGGGTTATTGCGTTCTCTCATTGTATTTTCTCATTGTGAACCTTCCCGTGTCACAGAGTAGTAAAATTACTGCAATGACTTAAAGCAATGTGGTCATCAATCATTATGATGTAGCCCATTTGGGAGATTTTATGAAGACTGGTGAAGGATAACGGAGAGATAATCCATAGCAGTCAATGGAATTATGGCTGAAACTCAGCTCGAATTGAAATTTCTATGGGTTACAGAATTGAGCATCAGTATTCATAAAATCCCATGCTGTGTTGATGAATACCCATTAGCTTGTGCTCCATTCCAAGAGTATAAATAATGCAAAGGTTCTCGGTTCAAGCAGGGATGCATTGGCACTAGAGTTGCTGTAAATCGATCGTAGGATCAGGTCCTTCGGCAACGTCAGTAATTTGTGGCCACTAGACAAGAACGCTTAGAACCACCTCCTTATTTCCGACATCTGCGGCTCGTCTTTTGATTAGACGTCACACATGGGACTTCGAGCTAATCAAAAGAAGAGGTAGTTGGTGGTTCTTAGGGCTCCCATCCCACGGTCATAGACTACCGATCTGGCCGATGGACTGGGCCCAACAAATCGATTCACACCAAATCTAATTGACACTGCTGGTGCCTTCCCAGAACGAACCCAATGAGAATGACCCCTCAGGGTGAAGATCTGAAGGAGGTAATATGCATAACAGGGGTTGGGAACAAGGAATCTGTTAAAGCAAAGGAATTGAAGGATCACAAACGGAAGAGGAAAGTGAGGTTGGGTAACCAGAGTCCTGGGCAGGAGAAGTCTAAAGATAAAGTGCCTGAAATCGTATTTACTATGTAGCCTGAGAGATAATATTTTTGGAAACAAGAGAAAAATTAAGCAGCATTGATACATAAGGATAGGTGAATTTTTACAAAGCTTAGCACTAACATGGGTATATCAAATAAACCATGCTTGAGCTCAATGTTTTCTTTCGAAAAGTCAAAAATTCATAGTTGGTTAATTAGTTAACATATGTATTGGAGCTTTGATTGCCTGATACAGAGCTCCAAAATACTATGTAGACATAAAGATAAAGAGGACCTTTGAGTAATCCCACCAGTTCTGTCTTAATAATTGTGATTCTTCAAAAAATACAAATTAAAGTTGATCAAAAAGATTCACTCTTCATTGGTCCAGTGTCCAGTCTGGTTTTCCATGGTTGCCAGACCATGGTAGAATTTACTTCCGTGACCAACATTCTCAGCCTGGCCACCTCTGGGGTTTATTAGGCCCTTCAACATCATGACGACATAGCCCAAGGTATGTCATGATATTGCTTGAGGCCTAGTGACAAGGCATCACATAACATCATGACATTGCAGGGCCTAGTAAATGGCAGAGGTTGCTTCAGAGAATTGGACTAGACGCTGGATCATGGCAGTGAAAATCTTTGTTCTCAACACGAAGACCTTTTTTTAGAACTTTGAGATGGACCTCTTTCTTTCCTACTAGAATTATGAAGCCAAAATTTTGATCATTCAAATGAATATTTCGACACATGCGAGTCAAAACTCAATTTCTAAAAAAGGTCATGGAAACAACCACAGACAAAAGTCTTCAACTGTTACCATAAAGTCAATGAGTAGAGCTGGAAACATGGAAGACCACCTCTCCATTCATACCCTGTCTAGATGTGATGGTGAACCACCTCATAAAGTAGGAAGGAGATGTGAAGAGCTGTTTTCTAGAGATGGTAACTGAAAATGTATGGTATATTTATTGGATGCATCAAAAATGTCAATGGTGGCGACACCACTTTCTCTCTTTTCGCCTCATTTATCAAAACTGACATTAAAAAACTCTCACCAATCACAGCACAGCTTTTATTTTTACAGAACAATTAAAGAAATGAAATCTGAGCTCAGATTGGTTCCTATTGACAAATGAGGCCCAAAGAATATTTAAAAAAAAACATTCACCCAATTGATGGGTGCAACCAAGTTGTAAACCGGACTAAAACTAGTAATCATAATAATATTTAATGGCTAATCAGTATTGATTCAAAATGGCCGCCTTTTCTGTCGGTAGACGACAGTTGATCTCCTATACATCTTGTTGAATAAATTAGGCCATTTCCGAGCGTGCTCTTTCATACCAGTTCTTGTGAACAGCCATGATATAATACATATATATTATTCAGCGTACGTAGACATAGATACACATAATTCATATACCAGGTCGATCACCTTTCCCCAAACCGCCTCTCGTTTTCTGTATGTCGACTTTCATTCGTCAGTTCCCTATAAATAGCCGCCTTTATAGTAAGGAATAAAATCATCATGTTAAACATTTGCTGTTTTGATTCGTGACAGGGGTCATCAGATAGACCTTTAATTCCAGTGTTATCATTTAGGCGTCTTCTCGAGGTCCTTGATCTCTTACTTGTAGAAATAGTCTACTACATTATCGTAATAAAATTAATTATTACTTATCTCATTTATGGCCCAATCAAAGGTGGCATGGTACCAACCTACCATGTAAGACACTGGATTCTTCTTATGTGCCAGAAAGGTGAGTCAGCTGCACCCCGCAAAAAAATCAATAAGGGCATCTCACTCAACCAGTGAAACCCTGCTGTGCACTGCTGAGGGGTATGTAGACCTGAAACAGTTGTCTGTAAATGGATGTCTGGTCTACCTAATATTCCTAGGCTCGTAAAAGCTTCAGACATTGACTTTATTTCCTTCCAGGAGAGAGATACCCCGCATGTTCATCCCATGGAGCATTACTAATAAGACTCCACATACCTGGTCTCCTTGAGCCTCCCTTTTTAAAGTTGCGACAAAAAAAAAAACAGCCAAATCACACTCTCAACAGCTGTCTCTAGATGGGATTCTGGCTTGGTTTAGGAGTAGCTCTCAGCTGTCTTAAACTGCCCTTTTTAAAGAGAGAGTCGACAGCTCCTGACTGGAGAATTTTCTACATAACACCTATTAATAAAATTCCTTACAAGAGTCCCTAATGTCTCCCTAAAGGACCAGACTTTAAAGCAAAAGTTGGGCCTCAAGTTGTGAGATCCCGGGATGCAAGGTAGAATCCCACAACCCTCCGCGGCCATTCCTCTAGTTAAAGGACTAACTCTCGAAATCTGAGACATTAAGAAAGTTTTCTTCTCTTCTACGAAAGAGGTACTTTACTTGTTCTTCCCATGGAACAACACTAATAAGACTCCATACTCACATTGATCCCATAAGAAGAGCAAGTATTCCCCTTCAAAGCTGGGTCAACGGCATCTCAATCTGCTCTCAACTGATGAGGGGCAAGTACCCTGAAACAGCTGTCTGTAGATGGGTGTTTAGCTTGGCTCTACTCATTTCCTTTCCTTCCAGAAGAACACTAATTTGTAAGTGGAAGAGTGGAATTTTTTAACTCCACTGGTATAAGACTCCAACCCCTTTTAGCAGACGACCTCTGAACCACCTGGAGATAAATTTGTTCCTAACCATAATCCAACTCACTACTTTAGGTATGTTCTACCAAAGGAGGAAGGCCACTGTGTGCCATCACCAAGAAAAGCGGTAACCTGACTCATAATGCCACCTATGCCACCTTTGCAGTTCCTCTATCCTTCAAGGAGTTCTTTGTTTCTTCCAGTAATGAGGCCAGCCATTACCCTCATGTGGGAGGCAACGCAACTCCCTGACCTCAATGATGTGCATGGCCTATGAGGCCAATCATTGCTCCCATGTGAAGGAATGAGGCTCTTCAACAGCGTCGGAGATGGCTGGAAGCCATTTTTTTTGGAATCTAAGCCATTTTGCTGGCATTAACCAGAATCCTTTTTTTTGCCAAAATTTGTAGTGAGTTTCATTCATTACGGATACATTCGCTCATTCGGCAACCACAGTGTAATGAACTATCAAAACATTATTTATTAGTAACTATTAAAATATCAAAAGGAACAAACTAAAAACAAACACAGTAGTCCTACCCGTTTCGAGCACTAAGGCTCTTAATCATAGCACTATTCCCTTTATCATATTTTCCTGGGTAAGAGATTTATTGCTCGAATTGGGTAGGCCTAGTGTGTTTATTTTTATTTTTTCTCTTTTGATATTTCAAACCCTTTATGACCTATGACATTTAGGCTTTTGGATCAGAGGGGGTCCCAGCAGATAGACCTTCATTCACTCTGGCTTCTGGATCAGTGGGGGTCCCAGCAGATAGACCTTCATTCACTCTGGACTCTGGATCAGTGTGCGGGCCAGCAGTTAGATCTTCATTCACACTGGCCTCTGGATCAGTGTGCGGGCCAGCAGTTAGATCTTCATTCACACTGGCCTCTGCATCAGTGGGGGTCCCAGCAGATAGACCTTCATTCACTCTGGCATCTGGATCAGTGGGGGTCCCAGCAGATAGATCTTCATTCACACTGGCCTCTGGATCAGTGTGCGGGCCAGCAGTTAGATCTTCATTCACACTGGCCTCTGCATCAGTGGGGGTCCCAGCAGATAGACCTTCATTCACTCTGGCTTCTGGATCAGTGGGGGTCCCAGCAGATAGACCTTCATTCACTCTGGACTCTGGATCAGTGTGCGGGCCAGCAGTTAGATCTTCATTCACACTGGCCTCTGGATCAGTGTGTGGGCCAGCAGTTAGATCTTCATTCACACTGGCCTCTGGATCAGTGGGGGTCCCAGCAGATAGACCTTCATTCACACTGGCCTCTGGATCAGTGGGCGGGCCAGCAGTTAGACCTTCATTCACTCTGGCCTCTGGATCAGTGGAGGGGCTAACAGATAGATCCTCATTCACACTGGCCTCTGGATCAGTGTGTGGGCCAGCAGTTAGATCTTCATTCACACTGGCCTCTGGATCAGTGGGGTCCCAGCAGATAGACCTTCATTCACTCTGGCCTCTGGATCAGTGGAGGGGCCAGCAGATAGATCCTCATTTACTCTGGCCTCTGGATCAGTGTGTGGGCCAGCAGTTAGATCTTCATTCACACTGGCCTCTGGATCAGTGTGTGGGCCAGCAGTTAGATCTTCATTCACACTGGCCTCTGGATCAGTGTGCGGGCCAGCAGTTAGATCTTCATTCACACTGGCCTCTGGATCAGTGGGGGTCCCAGCAGATAGACCTTCATTCACTCTGGCCTCTGGATCAGTGGGGGTCCCAGCAGTTAGACCTTCATTCACTCTGGCCTCTGGATCAGTGGAGGGGCCAGCAGATAGATCCTCATTCACACTGGCCTCTGGATCAGTGGAGGGGCCAGCAGTTAGATCTTCATTCACACTGGCCTCTAGATCAGTGGGGATCCCAGCAGTTAGACCCTCATTCACTCTGGCCTCTGGATAAGTGGGGGTCCCAGCAGTTATACTCTCATTCACACTGGCCTCTGGATCAGTGGGGGTCCCAGTAGTTAGACCTTCATTCACTCTGGCCTCTGCATCAGTGTGGGTCCCAGCAGTTAGACCTTCATTCACTCTGGCCTCTGGATCAGTGGGGGGTCCCAGCAGTTAGACCCTCATTCACATTGGCCTCTGGATCAGTGGGAGTTCCAGCATTTAGACCTTCATTCACTCTGGCCTCTGGATCAGCGGGGAGTCCCAGCAGTTAGATCCTCATTCATACTGGCCTCTGGATCAGTGGGGGTCCCAACAGTTAGACCCTCATTCACACTGGCCTTTGGAACAGTGGGGGTCCCAGCAGTAAGACCATCATTCACTCTGGCCTCTGGATCAGTGGGGGTCCCAGCATTTAAACCCATCATTCACACTGGCCTTTGGATCAGTGGGAGACCCAGTAGTTAGACCCTCAGCAATCAGGAAGTTATCCCCTATCCCATTGATAGGGGATAACTTCCGAACTTGAGAATACCCATTTAAAGGGACAATCATGAGAAAATTGAAAGTAGCTTTGGGAGTGAATGGAGACAAGTTACAAGTAATGTATAATTGCAGTGGAAATGAAGGGGTTACTTAAGCTAAAACGTTCCGTAAATGTATCCATAGTCTGATACATTCATAACCATTAAAGATAAAATGACAGGAAACCAAAACTGAATAGAGCGGCATCATTGCAGCCGGCAGGGTCAGAAGGAAACATGAAAGCGAAGGAGGGACCAGGACTCTCAATTTCCGCATGCTACAATCCCCTAATTATCCAAATGGACAGTCGCATCGTCCGTCTCTTTCTTAAGAAAGTGCCTTACAGACATTAAAGAATGAGCGCCATTCATTGGCTCTGAAAGCGTATTTATTTTCCGGAAATGCATCTGCAGCTGCGGAACAGAGCGATCTGTGAAATAATTAGGTCAGGGCTTTATGGAAACACACAGCGGCGTGTGAAGACTTTTGCTGACTGAGGATCTTCACCGATGCAGACAATATTGGGGCTTGTATTAGACTTCCAGACAGTCTAAGAGACAAGAGAACAGTCTCTTTCCTCTTCTGTAGGACCGCAAGTTCCATCATGCCCCAAAAAATCTGAAAAATACCGGGGATTGTAGTCAGAAATGAATTCCTTAGTCCACAGACCACATCAAAGTTGAGCTAAACCTTGATGTGGCCATAAATCAGCTGAGTCGCTCTTCACTGACAGGTGCTCAGTTTACTCCTTCTGGAGCCATTTATTTGTCTTATTCTGAAGTCCTCTCCGCTGATTTATGACTACATCAAGATTTAGCTCAACTTTGATGTGGTCTATGGTCATAAATCAGCACAGAGGAGCTCAGAAAAAAAGATTTACAAATTTCCAATTGAATTGCAGGCTGGAGAATGAGTTAACTAAGAATCTGTCAGTGAACTCTTTCTCATAGGGAGTTTGTAAGTCATTTATTTGTCTTATCCTGAGCTCCTCTCAGCGGATTTAAGGCAAAATCAAAATTTATCTCAACTTTGGTCTTGTCTGTGGTCATAAATCAGCACAGAGGAGCTCAGAAAAGACAGATAAATGGGTTACAAAATTCCAATTGAATTCCTGGCTGCAGAATGAGTTGACTGGGAATCAATCAGTGAGCTGGCTCTGATAGGGAGTTCGTTACTCCTTTATCTGTCTTTTTCATATCTTCTCTGTGCTGATGTATAATCACAGACCACATCAAAGTTGAGCTAAATCTTGATGTGGTCAGAAATCAGCTGAGAGGCACTGAAAAATGACAGATAAATGAGTTACTAACTCCCTATCAGAAGACGTTGACTGGCAGATTCTCAGTTAACTAATTCTACAGCCATGTATTGAAAGTTTGTAAAACATTCATCTCTCTTTTTCTGAGCTCCTCTCAGCTGATTTATGAACATATAAAAAAGTATCTAAACTTTGACATGGTTTATGGACATAAATCAGCACAGAGAAGCTCAGAACAGACAGATAAAGACGTCAGAAACTTCCAATTGAATTGCTATCTGCAGAATGAGTTATCTGAGAAACTGTCAGTGAACTCTTTCTGATAGGGAGTTTCTACACGCTGATCATTTTCTGAGCTCCTCTCAGCTGAATTATGACCACATCAAGGTTTAGCTCAACTTTGTTGTAGCTTATGATCATAAATCAGCACAGAGGAGATCGGAAAAAGACAGATAGAGGAGTTACAGACATCAAATTACATTGTTGGCTGTAGAATGAGTTAACTGAGAAACTGTCAGTGAACTTTTTCTGATAGGAATGTTGTATCTCATTCACCTGTCATTTTCAGAGCGCCTTTTATCTTGTTTATGGCCACATCAACTGTCATAGAATCCTAGAATGTTAGAGTTGGAAGGGACCTCCAGGGTCATCGTGTCCAACCCCCTGCTCAATGGAGGATTCACTAAACCATCTCAGATAGATGTCTGTCCAGCTTCTGTTTGAGATGGTGAGTTCTCCTTCAGTGGAAGTCTTCAGACAGATGTCTGTCCAGCCTCAGTTTGTGATGGTGAGTTCTCCTTCATTGGAAGTATTCAGACAGATGTCTGTCCAGCCTCTGCTTGAGATGCTGAGTTCTCCATAAATGGAAGTCTTCAGACAGATGTCTGTCCAGTCTCAGTTTGTGATGGTGAGTTCTCCTTCAATGGAAGTATTCAGACAGATGTCTGTCCAGCCTCTGCTTGAGATGCTGAGTTCTCCATCAATGGAAGTCTTCAGACAGATGTCTGTCCAGCCTCTGTTTGAGATGGTGAGTTCTCCTTCAACAGAAGTCTTCAGACAGATGTCTGTCCAGCCTCTGTTTGAGATAGTGAGTTCTCCTAAAATAGAAGTCTTCAAACAGATGTGTGTCCAACCTCTATTTGAGATGATGAGTTCTCTTTCAATGGAAGTCTTCAGACAGATGTCTGTCCAGCCTCTATTTGAGATAGTGAGTTCTCTTTCAATGGAAGTCTTCAGACAGATGTCTGTCCAGCCTCTGTTTGAGATGGCGAGTTCTCCTTCAGTGGAAGTCTTCAGACAGATGTCTGTCCAGCCTCTGCTTGAGATGGTGAGTTCTCCTTCAATGGAAGTCTTCAGACAGATTTCTGCCCAGCCTCTGCTTGAGATGGTGAGTTCTCCATCAATGGAAGTCTTCAGACAGATGTCTGTCCAGCCTCTGTTTGAAGACTACTACCTTTGATGTAGTCTATGATCATAAATATGCACAAAGAAGCTCAGAAAAAAAGACAAATAAAGGAGTTACAAACTCCCAGTCAAAACCCAGCTCACTGATGGATTCTTAATTAACTCATTAGTCATTGTTTCTGAACTTGATCATAAATTAGCACAGAGCTCAGAAAAAAAGTAGATACATGAGTTACAAACTCCATCGGCATCAGCTCACTGGTGGGTCATTAGTTAACTCATTCTGCAGCCAGCAATGTGCATGGAAACAAAAGAGCCAGTAAAAGCCAAACGGTGCAAAATTTTTAAAGAAACCCAATTGTGAAAATGATCTTTAGCCCAAAATACATACATTTAAGGAAAAAGAAAAGAAATTCCACCCAAAGTGTTTATATCCTTTAATATAATATGTTTACACCCCCCCCTCTATTAGACAGAGTGGTGAACTCTTAGAAAAGCAGATCTTGTTCTGGGACGTCATGGATTACATTGATGTGAATGGGCACCAGGTGAAGCTGCAACTTTTTTGGGGGGGACAATTTTTTTTTTTTTGCCAGTGGTCAGATCCACCTTTAGATTTCTTAGCCTTTTAATATCTCTGCTTGCTGTCAGTGAATGGAAACATTAACTTACACCCAGAGGCTATAAATGTGTCCTGATCAAAGGCAACGAGTGCGGCGAAAACCTGCGTATAGGATAAGTATTCATTGTGCATCAAGAACGTTTCCATTCACTGACATTAAACAGAGATCTTACATTTAAAAATTTAAAAAAATAAATAAAAATAAAATAAAATAAAATTAAAATTAAATAAAAAAAAAAATGTAAATCACTTTAAACTTCTGCAGGTTTTTCACATTTCATTTATATTAATTTTTAGCATTTGGTGATTATTATTATTGCCTTGTATTAACCCTTCAAAATCTCAATGCTCATTTAATTAAAAAAAAAATCTAAAATTCCAAAACGAAGCAAAACGTTTGTCTACAGAAATCCTTCTATTCAGGACGGCAGAATTGCCTGGAGACTATATCCGCGCTGCTTGCAGGGAGATTAGAAATACCTGGTATTTTTGGCAATCTAGTTTTAAAGTCGCACACGTCAATCATTACTCCACGCGTCCGAAAGGGTGAAAAAAAAAGTCTTCGGAGTAACCTACATAGCAAAAAAAGCGAAAATCAGGCCCTTAAAGGGATTTTCCACTTGACCATTTTTATGCTATAAATGTGCTGAGGACATGATTTCTTAGCACTCCCCAATATATAAGTATTACAGATTCTCCTCCTGAACTTCTTGGCGTAGCCTTCCCCGAAAGACTGTTCCCAATATGGCTGCTCATGGAGGAACATGTGACCAGAGCTGTGCATCAGCCTCCTCCAATGGAACAACAGCTTTCGCATGTGCAGAGCTTTGATTGGAGAGGACAGATCACATGGTCACATGCTCCTCCTTCAGCAGCCTTCTGTGATGCAAGTAATACTTATATATTAGTAAGAGACACTAAATCATGTCCCCCAACACATTTGTTAAAAATAAACAATCCCTTTAAGAAAACCCTAATCTAATCACTATAAGAGTTTAATAATACCAAGACATTTTCCTTTATGTTCTAAAACCAATATGGCCAAAAAACCACTAACCAGGTGCTACAAGGACACATAAATCAGCCAATAGGAGCTCAGAAAAAAGTCACAAACTCCCCATCAGCCCATTACAGTGAGCTCACTGACAGATTGTCAGATGACTCATTCTTCAGCCAGGAATAGAACCTCTTCCTTTATGTTCTAAACCCAATATGGCCCAATATTGCATTTGGGATTCATTAAACTTTTGGCACAGTTTGGCTTTTACAGGCTCTTTGTTTCCCCGCACATTCGACTTCATTGTGGTCTATGGTCACAACACAAATCGGCTGAGAAAAGCTCAGAAAAAGACAGATAAAAGCTTCCAACTCCTAAACAGACCATCGTAGTGAGCTCACTTACAGACTCTCAGTTAACTCATTCTACAGCCAGCAATAGACAGCGCAATATTGAGGTTATAGAAGGCAAACGGTGCAACATTTTTAAATAAAACCAATTGCAAAATTGATTTTTAGCACCGATTACACGCATTTACGTAAAGAAAAATGTCCTCAAGCGTCTACAACCCCTGCAAATGGGATTTCTAAAAATAGACATCTAAGCCAAGCAACCCCTGGTTTATGCCCAAACTCTTAATCTCTTGCTTTTTACCAACAATCACAACTAATCACCTATCCATATAATGTGATAAATCCTGGGTGTCTCACCAATGGAACCCCCAACAATTACGTGATTGAGGGTCCATTTAAAGGGGCAGTATACAAGTATAATGCATAGCCATTGCCATTGGACACAGGGCAACAATGCTCGACATTTGCGCAGTTCAAATGGGGGACATTAATTCTGCATACTTGGGGGTTCTAGCAGTGGAACCCCCCTCCCCAGCGGTCAGCAATTGTTGTGATTGTGGCACTTCCCCTTTAATTCACTATAGGATTTTTCAAGTGAGCTCCAAATCTGAAAAATATTAAAGCCCCGGCTCTAAATCTCAGCTAAGGCACTGTACATGTTGTTTTGGCTAAGAACGCGTCTCGGGGTACACTTGACGTTTGCCTTCACTAAATTAAAGGTTCTTAAAAATCTTCGCAAGTGTCCTAGATTTACAGAATGCGCGTCTGCGCTGATGAACGCTCATGTTTTACATATGAATGGGACACCGGATCATTGCCTTGAAAAAAAAAAAAAGAGATTGGTTTCTGGTATTAAAGAGGAACTTGAGATTATGTAAAATAAGAAATTTGCAGGAACTTTTCAGAATCAATTAAAGTGAATCTGTCAGTAGGATCAGCCCTCCTGAGCCGTCCAAACGGGCATGTCGGTCAAAGGAAGCTGAATAAAATGATACCTTGATATCTGCGATCCGATGTTTTATTCCAGAGAAATCCACAGGTTTCTTAATATGTAAATGAGCTGTTAAGATCTATGGGCCGGACATAGATCTCCCCGATAATCTGCCTCCAGAGCTTATTTTACATGAAGGGGAGCGTTACCAGTGTGAGACATGTAATGACTGACAGTCTGCTCTCCTGATCTACATGTCTCACACTGGTAACGCCCCCTTTAATCTAAAATAAGCTCTGGAGACAGATCCTCGGGGAGATCTATTTCCGTCCCATAGATCTTAACAGCTCATTTACATATTGAGAAAAACGTGGATTTCTCTGGAATAAGACATCTGATTAAGGATATCAAGGTATCAGTTTATTCACATTCTTATGACATATGTCCATAAAGATGGCATTAGGGGGGCTACCAGATTCCCTTTAAATCAGTGCTATAAAACAACAATCTATTTCATATCTATCTAAATTATATGTCTATAATATATAATAGATATGAAAAAGATAATATCTATCTATATCTGATTCCAGTGATGTATCACTTACTGGGCAGTTTTGATAGAATCCCTGTTTTCTGTTTTCTCCGCTGTAGATTTAGCAGTGGTCAGAATATAACCCCGCCCACACCACTGATTTGCAGCTTTCTATGTACACTGACATCAGTCTGCCAATCAGTGTGGGGGGCGGGGTTACACAGATTAGCTGGACTGCTGAGCCCGTGACACCCAGTCAAGCAGGGATAAAACACTGATTATATTGAAACTACAATACGCAGAGCGGAAAATGATACATCGCTGGAATCAGGATCTCTTGCTCTATATTATGCTACTCTCAGATTAAATTGCAAAATCCTGCTGATAAATTCCCTTTAAAATATCCCGGAAGATACTCTAGTACTCTTATCATTATAACTACAAGAAGTAAACATATGTAGACCCGACTTTTCCAAAAACAGAAGAAAAAGAGCGATTTCGGCTCTTCATTCCGACAGCGGCGTAATATTGTCCCGTATTTTCAGGACCACATATTGATGTATTTTCTTCATCCATCTATCCCATGGTTAAAGAAATATGCCGATGTGAATAACCTTAACTTGTAGACCCCCGATGGTCCACAACATGACTAACAAATATTTTTCTACTGGGTTCTTACCAGCAGCGACTTGATGAGGTCTGCGCCTCCTCATTGGTTGTAGTCCAAACCACTTTTAAATCAATTTACACATTTTTTTAAATCCATTAATTTATTTTTGCAAATTAGATCTCTCCCAGAAGGAAAGAAACCGACCCCACATATTGGACGTCCATGTCCAAACTTTTGACGATCATTGCTACTTAACTAGGGAAATCCAGGGACCCATCTATAAACACCTGTTTCTGGTTATGTGCCCCTCATTAGCACCGAGCAAGGTTTTTTGATGCAGTTTTTGGGGGAAGAACAGGCTGGACTAATATATCTAATTCTTTTGCAAGGCTCCTTAAAGGCTCAAACATCGACTCAAGGCGTAGCTGACGCCAATATGTGACATTAACAAGGTAGTTTTCTTTTTTTTCCAGGACAGAGCAAATTTGCGTGTATTCTCAGAGATCATTGCCGATCACACTTTATACACAGCTGCTCTCTCTCTTATTAACACTCCATGAGAGAAAAGTATTTGCACCTCACAAACAATTAACTTGCCGCCAGTAAGACCCACCTCTCAGCTTGGGAATTACTGGTAATCCCTAATGTTGCTCCTTTAAAAAAAATCTTTCAGCATAGTTTTGCTATGTAAATGATGTAGGGGCTGAGACCCTGATTCCATCGATGTATCACTTACTAGGCTGTGGTTTGCTGTTTCAATAAAATCAGTGTTTTATCAACAGGAGATTATCACTACAGGACTAGTGCTCTTGTGTCTCCTAGTCCAACCACGCCCCCAGCACTGATTGGCAGCTTTCTGTCAATATATAGTGTACAGAGCCAATCAGTGGTGTGGGCGGGGTTAAGCAGAGTTCAGCACTGCTGGATCTGCAGCAGAGAAAACAGAGACTTGCTGGGGATGTGTCCCAGCAAGTGACACATCGCAGGAATCAGGGTCTCAGCCCCTACATCATGCTGCTCTCAGATCACATAGCAAAAACCTGGTGACAGATTCACTGCAAAGTATTCCACTTACGAATTAGTGGTTTCAGGAAGGATTCTTTCCTATTTCTAGCAAAATTACAACAAATAAGAAATAAACATCATCATCCATTGATTAAATCTAAATATTGATTAAATAAATTAAATGTTAATTACCGTAATTAAAAAGCATTCATCGAAAGATCGTTATTAGACACTCTAAAGAATGTAAAAAATTATGTATTTGTTAGGTTTTGGAATAAAAAAAAAGGAAACTTGGAATAAGAGAACCATTGAAAACTTCACATTTTGATGGTTTTACCTAAAAATCTAAAATTATGTAGTTCCATTCACGACTCACCATAGGAAATGCACCAGGAATAAAGCATGAACCGAAAAGAATCTTCGGAGGTCAAAACTTACTTAGTGTTCGTGGAGCTGCGAAATTAAGTTACTATGGTCATTGTGAATTAAAAAAAAAAAGTTGTGGAAGAATATAGAACATTAATTTAGTGTTAAGGTTCCTGCTAAGGAGGAGAGAAATAAAGCAGAAGACGTGAAAATACTTACATACGCTTTGTAATCACAGGCTTGGAAGATGAGCTTTTCGGGATGATGCTGCCAGTACTGAAAGGGTATAGAGCCCGTGGCTTCATTGGGGGCTCGCAGGCTGATAGAAGGTTGATCTCCCCAATCTCCTGTCTGAAAATCATATTTACTCTAAAAGTAACAAGTTTCAGTTTAGTCCATTATACAATAATTAAAATTATTTACACGGAACACCACAGATTATGGCAGAGGACAGCTGAGGACCCAGACATTTTGAATCCACGCACGGACCACAGCTCCACGACAAGTTGAGGACCAACAAGCTGTTGAAGACACGTACAGAAAGCTGCATGCAATACATGAAACGTTTTATCCAAAAAAAAAAAAAAACAGTTTGAAAGACAGAATACAGATGAAAAATCGCAAAGATTATCAATAATATAGGAAAGGATTCTTTGTAGTAAAAGCGGTAAATCCATCGATGTCAATCATGGGAAGATTATTATCAATATAGAAAAGGGTTTTTTTATGGTAAAAGAAGTAAATATGAGAAATGTCAACCCTTAGGGGAAAGTTAGAATTAAAATAGGAAAGGATTCTTTACGGTTAAGGCAGTAGATGTTGGTGTAATCGCTTTTTTTTCACTCTGAGTCAAAATTGGGAACGGGGAAAGATTATTATCGATATAAAAAAGGGATATTTGTAGTAAAAAAAAGTAAATTTGTGGAATATCAATCACGGGAAAATTATTATTGATATAGGAAAGGGGTTTTTATGGTAAAAGAAGTAAATAGGAGAAATGTCAACCCTTAGGGAAAAATTCTAATTAAAATAGGAAAGGATTCTTTATGGTTAAGGCAGTAGATGTTGGTGTAATCACTTTTTTTTCACCCCGAGTCAAAATTGGGAACAAGAGGAAGATTATTATCGATATAAAAAAGGGATATTTGTGATAAAAAAGTAAATTTGGGGAATGTCAATCATGGGAAGAGTATTATCAATACTAGAAAGGGTTTTTTTATGGTAAAAGCAGTAAATATGAGAAATGTTGACCGTTAGGGGAAAATTATAATTAAAATAGGAAAGGGTTCTTTATGGTAAAAGAAGTGAATATGAGAAATGTCAACCCTTAGGGAAAAAATTATAATTAAAATAGGAAAGGATTCTTTATGGTTAAGGCAGTAAATGTTGGTGTAATCAATTTTTTTTCACCTCGAGTCAAAATTGGGAACAAGGGGAACATTATTATCAATATAAAAAGGGATCTAAGTGGTAAAAGAAGTAAATTTGTGGAATGTCAATCATGGGAAGATTATTATCGATATAGGAAAGGTTTTTTATGGTAAAAGAAGTAAATATGAGAAATGTCAACCGTTAGGGGTAAATAATAATTAAAATAGGAAAAGGTTCATTATTTCAAAAGAAGTAAATATCAGAAATGTCAACCCTCAGGGGAAAAATTATAAATAAAAAAGGAAAGGGTTCTTTATGGTGAAAGCATTAGATGTAATCACTTTTTTTTTTACCTTAAGTCGAAATTGTTAACAGGGGGAAGATTATTATCAATATAGAAAGAGATATTTGTTGTAAAAGAATTAAATTTGTGGAATATCAATCATGGGAGGCGTATTGTCAATACAAGAAAGTTTTTTTATGTTAAAAGCAGTAAATATGAGAAATGTCAATCGTTAGGGGAAAATTATAATTAAAATAGGAAAGGATTTTTTATGGTGAAAGCAATAGATGTAATCACTTTTTTTTCACCCCAAGTCGAAATTGGGAACAAGGGGAAGATTACTATCAATATAAGAAAGGGATATTTGTGGTAAAAGAAGTAAATTTGTGGAATGTCAATCATGGGAAAATTATCATCAATACAGTAAAGGGTTTTTTATGGTAAAAGCAGTAAATATGAGAAATGTTAAATATTGCTGGAAAATTATAAATAATATAGGAAAGGGTTACCCAGTCACATAAAAAAGACCTAGGTGCATCAAGGTTTACCTTTTTCCACCATTCATACATTTTGTCACTAAATTAACTATAACCTACAATATTATTTGTACTGAGAGTTCTTTACGGTAAAGTCAGTAAGTGTTGGGGTCATCATTTTTTGGGGGAACAAAATTGGAAACAGGGGCAAGAGTACCATCAATATAGGAAAGAGATATTTGTGGCAAAAGAAATCCCAGTAAATCAAAGGAATGTCAGTCATGGGAAGATTATTATCAATATAGGAAAGGGATCTTTGCGGTAAAAGAAGTAAATACATGAAATGTCTGTCATGTGTCCATTCGAAGATTAATATTTATCAATATTGGAAAATATTTTTTATGGTAAAAGCAGATAACAAGTAATATAGGAAAGGGTTCTTTACTGTAAAATTAGTAAATTACGGTGTAATTCCTTTTTATCCACCCTGAATCAAAATTAGGGATGGGGTAAGAAGGATTGCCTTCCTCTTGAAAAAAAAAGTTACGGTACTATTCTACAGTCTATCTCGAAACCAGTTCCTAACTATAAAGGGTATTTTCTCATCTTCTGCATCTCAAAGTTGTGCATGAAAAGGATTCTTTGCGGTGAAAGCAGTGAATCTGCAGAAGACCTACTCTAACACTTTTGCTTTGTATAATCTTCTGCCTTTTTGTACCTACTTGTCTTCATAGTCGGTAATGTGTCCTATGTACCATCCAATTCATGACTATATACTAGTATTTTTCAACCATACAACCCACATTTTGAAGAGTCTTTCCACTTCAGACAAAATATGACCAAGTTGGCTTTCACTTATGGGAAGACCTACTTGTCTTTCTTTAAGAAAGATGTCCAGGATTGCAATCAGGTGTTTTCAAGGGGTTGTCGAGGCTGTATGTGACTGCAGGATTATCTGCCGCCAGGAGCGGTTCTTGATTTGC
This sequence comes from Ranitomeya imitator, assembly GCF_032444005.1. Lineage (NCBI taxonomy): Eukaryota > Metazoa > Chordata > Amphibia > Anura > Dendrobatidae > Ranitomeya > Ranitomeya imitator. The sequence goes on along the minus strand of NC_091285.1, from coordinate 31,221,038 downwards.
ATGCATGTGGTCACTTTCCAACTAGAGGTGTGCGGCCTCACTCAATGAAAGTGTATTGAGCAAGGCTGGACAAGTCTAGTCAGAATGTGGCCTGAAGTATGCAAATCGGACAGTTGCGGTCACATGACCGCCCACTCCAGGTACCAGAACCGAAGCTGGGGGGCGCTGAAGGATTAAAAAATCTGCAGTCCCATAGAATGATCCAAGCCTGGACAACCCCTTTAATTTAGTTCCCACAAACAGCGCCAGCTTTTGCCTTTGAATAGTAACACAGCTCATCCGCATTGACGTGAATGAGGTAGAGTTGCAATACCAGACACAGCCTATGAATAAGAGAGGCGCTGTTTCCCCAAAAAACTTTCAAACTTAATTTACCTAATGCTTTAGAAGACACATGTTATAGTAGATAAACAATATCCTAACTTGTAATTTAATTTGGAAGAGCGCTGTAATGGGTGCTCTCGCCTCCCCTTTCTGTGGCCAGTTATCTCATGCTTCCAATCTATTCTCAGTAGACCTTCTAGGCATCAATATTAAATGCGTTTACACGCATGTAAGCACATGGTTATTGCTGGGCTTTCTGAAACAATGGCAGTGAAGCAGCAAATAGGGGCATGCACCGTAAGCATTCTTTACAGTTATGCCATCCGAGGCATTAGCATTCAACAGGAAATGATCAGACAATGAGATGTGCGCGGCATTCCGGCAAGCGGAGAATAATTACACAGTAGCGTGATCAGGGGCAAGGAGGAGTTTATCTCATTTACACATAAAAGCAAAACAAAATGACAATTGAAGCCATTAATTATACTGTACAGCTGCAACTATCCTCAGTGCAACAAATAATTATCAGAAAAATATCTTAGAAAGCAGAATCTACCCAAGAACCAGGTATGTTAGGCTTAATGGCCTGAAGCCGGAGGAAAAATAGCCGTCAGGCATGTCTTAGAAAATAACTATAGTATTCTGCTGGGTGTTATATTTGTATCTAGGGAAAAATTAAAGTAGAATCCTACCTATACACTGCTCTAACTGTAAAGAACCCTTCCACCCAGGAGCCTTCATATATTAGGATATTGGGGTTTATATATATTTTTTTATACCCCGGCAGAATTTTTGCTTTCTTGGCCTTTTTTTCAGAGAATATGAATGATAACACCAAAACCTTTCCTCCACTCGTGATTAGTGGTTGGGTGAAGCCATTTATTGTCAAACTGCTGTGCTTTCTGGAGTGGAGCAATCTGTACCAATCATTACTGGCTATATGTATCTTATACCATTGTAATAGAGCCGGAGGCTGAGCTCTGGATATATGATGATTTACATTAACTTCTTATTTAATTGCCATTTTTCAAAAGATTATCAAAGATAGCCCCAGGAAAAATAAAAATATCTGTGACCTATTTTAAAATGTGTAATCATTTCTGTTAATAGTAGAAAATTATACAATATTTCCTTAGTCCATTATAAATGACACGTAATTAGACATCATCTTTTAATAATATGTTCTGAATTAACATTACAACTTCCTTACACACCAAAGTGTCCATAATTTGCTAGTAATATCAGAGTGTTAATAGGACTTTGTCATCAGAAAATGACCTAATGTTTATATCATAATTTTATTTTACATTTTTTATTTGTTAAGATATTTTTTCAATTTTCCATATCAATACTTATATGAAAAAATTCAGATGTTTTTCAATCTTCATACTACGCCTTCTACCATTCACAATAGGTGATGTCACAGCTCACCTCCTCCTCCTGTACAATGACTGATAACACCTCTATATACAGTAGATAACACTGGATCCACCATTCACAATAGGTTATGTCACAGCTCACCTCCTCCCCATCCTGTACAATGACTGATAACACCTCTATATACAGTAGATAACACAGGGTCTTCCATTCACAATAAGTGATGTCACAGCTCACCTCCTCCTCCTGTACAATGACTGATAACACCTCTATATACAGTAGATAACACAGGATCCACCATTCACAATAGGTGATATCACAGCTCACCTCCTCCTCCTCCTGTACAATGACTGATAACACCTCTATATACAGTAGATAACACAGGATCCACCATTCACAATAGGTGATGTCACAGCTCACCACCTCCTCCTCCTGTACAATGACTGATAACACCTATATACAGTAGATAACACAGGATCTACCATTCACAATAGGTGATGTCACAGCTCACCTCTTCCTCCTGTACAATGACTGATAACACCTATATACAGTAGATAACACAGGATCTACCATTCACAATAGGTGATGTCACAGCTCACCTCCTCCTCCTGTACAATGACTGATAACACCTCTATATACAGCAGATAACACAGGATCCACCATTCACAATAGGTGATGTCACAGCTCACCTCCTCCTCCTGTACAATGACTGATAACACCTCTATATACAGTAGATAACACAGGATCCACCATTCACAATAGGTGATATCACAGCTCACCTCCTCCTCCTGTACAATGACTGATAACACCTCTATATACAGTAGATAACACAGGATCCACCATTCACAATAGGTGATGTCACAGCTCACCACCTGCCTCCATAATGACCTTTTTCCAAGATCAGAGCATGCCTAGAAAACTCTCTCATAGGACACAATGAGTCAGAATCGGTCTATTGCTTCCTATACAGAACAGGAAGTGTAAGTCTAGTATTGAGCTTATCGACCGTAGTGAAAATTGTAAGAATTATTATGTTTGTTTTTTAAATAGATAGTGAAATGAAAAAAATATATATGATATGTAAAACTGTTTAAAAACACATTTAATATAAATAAATAAAGTGGAATGACATCCAATGAGCAAGAACTTGTGTCCTCGTTAGGCCAAAAAAGTGGCGCTCCATGGTAACACAGAGTGCCTATGGCTTGTAGTATTGCTAGTGTGGAACCAGTAGGGAATCTGGATGCCACCGTGTACATTGCTTTGCCTTATCCATCATGTCTTTTTCTAAGTTTTTCGTGATTTTGTTGAACAAGGTGGAAAAAAAATCCAAAATAAACCTTCTTTTATATGCCGTATATACTCGAGTATAAGCCAGGATTTTCAGCCCAAATTTTTGGGCTGAAAGTGCCCCTCTCGGCTTATACTCGAGTCAAGGTGGGTGGCAGGGTCGGCGGGTGAGGGGGTGAGGGCGCTGAGGCATACTTACCTGCTTCCAGCGATCCTGGCGCTCCCCCTGCCCGCCACATGGTCTTCGGTGCTGCAGCTCTTCCCCTCTTCAGCGGTCACGTGGGACCGCTCATTAGAGAAATGAATAAGTAGCTCCACCTCCCATAGGGGTGGAGCCGCCTATTCATTTCTCTAATCAGCGGTGCCGGTGACCGCTGATAGAGGAAGAGCTGCAGCACCGAAGACAGCTGTCCGGGAGAAGGAGCCGGACGCCGGGACCAGGTAAGTATGTAATATTCACCTGTCCGCGTTCCAGCCGCCGGGCGCCGCTCCATCTTCCCGGCGCCGCTCCATCTTCCCGGTGCCGCTCCATCTTCCCGGCGCCGCTCTGTCTTCGCGTCCTCTTGCTCTGACTGTGCAGGTCAGAGGGCGCGATGACGCATATAGTGTGCGCGCCGCCCTCTGCCTGATCAGTCAGAGCGGAGAGACGCCGGGACCGGACGCTGGGAGCTGCAAGCAAGAAAGGTGAATATGTGTTTTCTTTTTTTTTATTGCAGCAGCAGCAGCGGCACAGATTTATGTGGAGCATCTATGGGGCAATAATGAACGGTGCAGAGCACTATATGGGGCAGATATGGGGCAATAATGAACGGTGCAGAGAACTATGTGGCAGATATGGGGCAATAATGAACGGTGCAGAGCACTATGTGGCACAGCTATGGGACAATATGAACGGTGCAGAGAACTATGTGGCAGATATGGGGCAATAATGAACGGTGCAGAGCACTATATGGCAGAGCTATGGGGCAATAATGAACGGTGCAGAGCACTATGTGGCAGAGCTATGGGGCAATAATGAACAGTGCACAGCACTATATGGCACAGCTATGGGGCAATATGAATGGTGCAGAGCACTATATGGCACAGCTATGGGTAAATCTGAACGGTGCAGAGTACTATATGGCACAGCTATGGGGAAATAATGAACGGTGCAGAGCACTATATGGCACAGCTATGGGGCAATACTGAACGGTGCAGAGCACTATATGGCACAGCTATGGGGAAATAATGAACAGTGCAGAGCACTATATGGGGCACAGCTATGGGGCAATCTGAACGGTGCAGAGCACTATATGGCACAGCTATGGGGCAATAATGAACGGTGCAGAGCACTATATGGGGCACAGATATGGGACAATAATGAACGGTGCAGAGCACTATATGTGGCAGAGCTATGGGGCAATAATGAACGGTGCAGAGCACTATATGGCACAGCTATGGGGAAATAATGAACAGTGCAGAGCACTATATGGGGCACAGCTATGGGGCAATAATGAACGGTGCAGAGCACTATATGGGGCACAGCTATGGGGCAATAATGAACAGTGCAGAGCACTATGTGGCACAGCTATGGGGCAATATGAACGGTGCAGAGCACTATATGGCACATCTATGGTGCAATAATGAACGGTGCAGAGCACTATATGGCACAGCTATGGGGCAATATGAACGGTGCAGAGCACTATGTGGGACAGCTATGGGGCAATAATGAACGGTGCAGAGCACTATATGGCACATCTATGGGGCAATAATGAACGGTGCAGAGCACTATGTGGGACAGCTATGGGGCAATATGAACGGTGCAGAGCACTATATGGCACATCTATGGGGCAATAATGAACGGTGCAGAGCACTATATGGGGCACAGATATGGGACAATAATGAACGGTGCAGAGCACTATATGTGGCAGAGCTATGGGGCAATAATGAACAGTGCAGAGCACTATATGGGGCACAGCTATGGGGCAATAACGAACAGTGCAGAGCACTATATGGCACAGCTATGGGGCAATATGAACGGTGCAGAGCACTATATGGCACAGCTATGGGGCAATAATGAACGGTGCAGAGCACTATATGGGGCACCGATATGGGACAATATGAACGGTGCAGAGCACTATATGTGGCAGAGCTATGGGGCAATAATGAACAGTGCAGAGCACTATATGGCACAGCTATGGGGAAATCTGAACGGTGCAGAGCACTATATGGCACAGCTATGGGGCAATAATGAACGGTGCAGAGCAGTATATGGCAGCTATGGGGCAATAATGAACGGTGCAGAGCGCTATATGGCACAGCTATGGGGAAATCTGAACGGTGCAGAGCACTATATGGCAGCTATGGGG